>NC_142033.1:55453976-55754849 GCF_982192425.1 Myodes glareolus | reverse complement strand
AAATAAAACGTAACTGTTTTCCCAAATCTAATTTGTTGCCAAATATTATACTAAGGTCTTAAATGTTCCCCAAAGACCATGTATTGTGGGCTTAGTCACCAGCCTGAGGTGCTTATGGGAAGTAGTGGACCATTTAAGAAATTGGGAGTTGGAAAAGGAAGTTAAAGGAAAAATGTGGAAATTAGGACCCTGGTACAGCAATATGGTGTGAATTTTCATTCTTAACTCCCTCTCCTCCTCTTTTTCTCTTTTCATTACCGGACACTATGATGTTAATTCTTTCTACCACACACTCCTCACCATGATGTTCTGCCTCATGATAAAAAAGTCATACAGTGATATGACCCTGAATTGAAACCTCTGAAAAAGACAAAATAAGTCTCCTCTTATTTAGTTTTTTTGTCTCTGGACTTTTGACACAGTGGTGCGAAGCTACCTTGATCACAATCTGGTTTCATTATTTCAAATGTTATGCTCCAAATTATCATAATAGTGGTAAGCCATAACACTGTTTCGTCACTATCATATTTCAACCTTTCTTATGTGTGCGTGGACACACGTGTGTCTGGATTTAGGTACATGTGAGAGACTGGCATCTGATGTCTTGCTGTTACTCTGCATCTTATTTTTGGAGACAAAGTCTTTCACTGAACCTGGAACACACAGGTATGGATAGACAGACTGGCTTGGAAGTCATAATGATCCTTCTGAAACCTTTTCATAAATATTAGGGCTACAGAGCTATGCCACAATGCTTAGCTTCAATGTAGGTCATGGGAATCTAAGTAGCACTTTGGCCACTGAGCCATCTCCCCAGGTCTTACCATTATTTTTCTATTCTCTGTTTACCATCCATTTAATTAAATGGGATTTTGATGTTTAATGTTTATTTTAATCTACTTTTCTTAACTTTCTATTTTAAAATAATAACTATTTTATGAACTATGATATCATATATGACAGAAACAATAGTAAAAGTATATAAACATAAAATAAATATAAAAAATATCTGTAGTAGAAGGCCACTTGTTTGTTTCCAGGCTCCCAGACCCAAATTAATCACTCAGAAACTATATTATTTAAATCACTGCTTGGCCAATCACTTAAGTGTATTGCTAGCTAGCTCTTACATCTAGAATTAACCCATTTCCATTATTTTATATTTTACCAAAAGGTTCGTTGCCTACCAGCAATGTTCCAGCTAATAGCTCACGTCAGTCTCTGGGGGCTCTATGGCATCTTGCAGCTCAGTCTTCTTTCTCCCAACATCCAGTTTAGCTTTCTTTGCCTAGTTCTACTCTGCCCTATCACAGGCCAAGCCAACTTCTTTATTCATAAACCAATGAAAGCAACAAATATACAGAAGGACTTCCCACACCACATATTGTAAACATTAGTACTAGAAAGTGAAGGTGTATATAAGGTATTTAGAAATTTATATGGGAGATTTTCGTTTTATTCCCTGTTTATCTAACCATTTATTTGTATCTCATTGGGGGTGTTATATCTATGTTATACGTTGGGTTGTAGTACACTACTTGATTTTATTAATCATAATTTTCCAACTTGACCATAAGGTAATATTTTCTGTTTTTTTTCTATCTCCTTGTAGCATACCTCTATTGGTCTTTTTTAGTAGTGTGCCTTATATACTAGCATGACAATATGATCTAATTTCATCTTCTGTACTTTCTATAATGGCCATGATTATCAGCTAAACACACTAGCTTAAGAAGACATTGGAAAACAAGATCTAGGAGCTGGGATGTCACATTTGTTTGTGGAAGTTGTCCTTACCCAGATGAAAATACTAAACTTTAGTGTACATCTGGGATACTGATTTATTGTTAACTGTGCCTTCCAAGATTCTCTGAATGCAAATTCTCTCCAGACTTTTGGGTACTGGATGCAATGATTAACTTTGACTATAAAACTCACAGTTTTCAGTAGCTACCACTTATGTCTGACATTTGATTTCTGGCCTTTTGATTCTTTTTTTTTCTTATTTTACATCTTCTGGGTAGATTTTAGAAAGTTTCCTACCTAGATACGGACCCTAGCTTTGATTTGTGTCAGAAGACACTTACATTTGTCTTTCTACCTCCAGAGTTCACTGAAAATAATACATATCTACCTTGACCCACTACCATGTCATTAATTTCTAAAGTACTATGAGGAATTAAATGAACATTCAATAAATATTAGGCAAATGAATTAATGGTTAACACATTTGAAATGAGAGTCTGCCTTAGTTAGGGTTTCTATTGCTGTGAAGACACGATGACCATAGTAACTCTTATAAAGGAAAACATTTAATTGGGGTAACGGATGACAGTTCAGAAGTTAGTCCATTATCATCATGACAGGGAGCAGGTAGCATGCAGACAGACATGGTGCTGGCTAAATCTTGATCAGAAGGCAACAGGAAGTGGACTGAGTATCACACTGAGCAAAGCTTGAGCAAAAGAGATCTCAAAGCCCACCCCCACAGCAGCATACTTCCTCTTACAAGGCTACATCTTCTAATAGTGCTACTCCCTTTGGGAGTCATTTTCTTTCAAGCCACCACATTCTACTCTGTGATTCCCCCAAAGACTTGTAACCATATCCTAATGCAAAGTGCATACAGTTCAACTTCAAAAGTCCCCATGGTCTATAACAGTCTCAAACTTATTTAAAAGCCTACAGTTCAAAGTGTCCTCTGAAATTCATGGAATCTTTTAACTGTAATTCCCTCTAAAATCAAAATCAAAGGCAGTCATATTCTTCCAACATCTAATGGCACAGGATCTACATTACCATTTCAAAATGGAGAAAAGGGAACATATTGAGGAAACACCAGACCAAAGCAAGATAAGATCGAAGGCCAGCTGGGCAAACTCCAGTCTCTCCTCCAAACACTGCTGTCAAAACACTCTTCAGGTTTTCAACTTCTTTCAGGTTTGTTGACTGCAAATTTCTCTTGGACTGGTTCTACTCCATCTTAGCAGCACTCCTTGGCAGGTATTCCATGGTTATGGCATCTTTAACATCTTGGAGTCTCCAAAGCAATCCAGGCTTCAACTTCACAACTTTAAACAATGCCCTCTTGAGGCCTTCATTCAGGGATATCTCTGACCCATGCCTGTCCTCAGTGGATGTCCTTAATCTGGGGGCTAATTCCATAGCTCCTTTATTCTGTTCTTAACTCTGAATTCAGAACCATGTGGCCAACGCTGCTGAGGTCTGCTGCTTGCTGGGACAAGGTCCTCTCATTCAATTTCATCTTCCCAAACTTTCTATCTTTCTCTATGAAAGCTTTGCTGTTCTGAAACTTGCTTTGTAGATCATGCTGTCCTCAAACTTAGAGATCTGTCAGCCTCTGCCTTTCTAGGACTAGAATTAAAGATGTGCACCACCACACCTGGCTCTTAGCTTTTCTTTAATGCCTTTTTACAGGCTGGAAATTTAGCTGGGTGGTATCTTGCCTTGAGGTCACCACTCCTTTTATTCTATTTCTTCATCTGTTTACCTCCTTGTACACAGGACTTAGTTCTATTCTATTTCCTGGTACCTTTTTTCTCATTATGTACATTTTGTATTTTTATTTTCTCATCTTCTTTATTTTTATTATAAATCTTCATCAGAGTTAACACTAATAACCACATTATTGAGTCTATACTAGGTTGTTTTGAGATTTTGTCTGCCAATGAAATTAATTCAAAACTCTTCACTTTAGCCTCAAGCACATTCTTTAGACAAAAAAACAATCACATTGTTCACCAAAATAATGCAAGAGTGTCCTCTAAGCCACATATTAATATTCTTCTCCTCTCTAACCTCTTGAGCAATCACCGGATAACTTTTAACAGCTCTGTATTCCATGGATGCTCCTACTAGTATGACCCATTAGGCAGTGATTAAAGCATCCCACTGCTTTCCTAACCCAAAGTACCGAATTTCAAATCCCTCCAAACAAAAACCTGATCAGGAATATCACAGTAATACCCAAGTTCCTAGTACCAATTTCTTTCTTAGTTAGGGTTTCTGTTGCTGTGAAGAGACACAATGATTATGACAACACTTTTGAAGGAAAACAATTAAGGTGTTGGCTTACAATTCAGAGGTTCAGTCCATTATGATCATGTTGGGGAGCATAGGGGCATGCAGGCAGACATGGTGCTGGTTTCATCCTGATCAAAAGGCAGCAGGAAGTGGACTGAGTAACACAATGAGCAAAGCTTGAGCAAAGGACACCTCAAGCTTGCTGCCCACAGTGAAACACTTCCTCCAACAAGGCTATACCTACTTCAAAAATGTCGCACCTCCTAATAGGGCCACTTCCTTTGCGGGGCCTTTTTTTTCAAACCATCATGTAATAAGATATTAGGGATTGGAAAAAGTTTGTCACGGTCTCCTTTTGAAATTTGAGCTGGTGAAAAGATCAGAGGAGAACTAGGAGGTACTGTGTGGAAGTGATGATAATTGTCAGTAGTGATCCTGCCAAGCACTAGTCAACTAACCTCCCTACAGAAGACCTCAGGCTCACAGGGACTTTACATGGCTTTAAGTACACAATTTTGCCTTCTTTACCTGATCCTAGTTTGTCTGTGACTTACAGTGATTAGACATTCACACAAGGGTTGGTCATATTACAAAGAAGGGGGCTACCTTAGAAGAGACAAGCCTTCAGTGTGGAAAAATGAACAGGAAGTGACACCTTAAGTTTTGTCTTCTGAGGCATCATCCAGAGAAGTTCACATTTATTTAAGGTCTACAAACTACCAGAACTGGGGGTGGTGGTTGTGGTGGTCGTCACATGACTCTCCTTGTGTTCATTTTCCTTCTTCATCTCATTCCCTCTATTCTTCCTTTCTCATCTATTTCCCTGCTCTTCTTCTTTTATTGTTTCTTGTCAGTCTTTCTCCTTTCTTTTTATCCTCCTTATACCCCAATTTCTTTTTTTGCATCACCCAGTTTAGTGATCTAATGTTCTGTAGATTTTCTCTACCCTAACATCAATGAAAAAATCAAAAAATAAAACTATTGGGACATTTTCTTTGACTTATTAGAGAAGTAAAGACCTGGATAGTCCTTTCACTCCTAATATTTGAAAACAGATACACAAGGAATGTCAAAACTTACCAGCATGAACATCCTTGGAAATAGATTTCATGGATGCCCAGGTGGAGGAAATTCTGAAGTGAAAATGGAAAAAAAAATACTCAAACCTACATTACACTGGACAAGTCTGAGAGGTACCAACTTTAAGAGACCCTGCAGAAGAAGACCCCACACACCAAGAACTTGACCAAATTCTCACAATATTGCAGAAAAATACTTTTATTTTATTTTCAGTGTAGAGAAGGGAACTTTTTGATGTACGTAATGATACTCTATTCTCACCAAGGCCTGCTGTTGGGAAAAGTGAAAATAAATTATTGGGTTTCCTCTGAGCCAAACTGACCAGACAGAAAGAGCATGCTCAACTTCAGGTCATTATAGCATTTCTCCCAAAATGGAGAGAGAACAAAGAAGTACCTCTGACATTTACTGCATAGAAGCAGAGAATCACTGTAAGGATGAGGCTTAGTCACTGTGCTATTAAATAATTTACACTCCCAAACACCATCACATTAAATTTAAGAAGCACAGTTTGGGGAGACAGGAAGCATCAAAGTCAGACTCAGAGGGTGGAGACTGATGTTCTACGTATACAGGATATCAAAGCAGACATGGTACATGGACTCCTCACAGACTGATGAGCTAGACAATACTTTTAGCTATTGCACAGTCAATCTGATGCTTTTAAGTGACAGATCCTAAAGACAGGTGTTGATATTGCAGAAACTAGCATAGAAAGAGTGTTTCCAACGATATCTGCTAGAGCCACTGGACATTGGTGGTCATTTATGTATACACCCATGGCAGCTAAATGTATGTTCACTAGATTAAGAATTCATTTCATTGGTGTGAGCCATGATTTATGAACTATTGAGGCAGGTGTGGCTTGTTGATATCATATTGGATGAGGCAGATACTTCCATTGTTGCCAAAAATTCTTCTGGGTAACAGTTCTTTGCTATCAGGGGACCAGGAAAATGTAACCACTTTCATCCACAGTCAATTTCAAGCTACCTGTGCTGAAAAGCAGCCTCCTTTGCACCCTCTTCCCACACCAGAGTGGGAGCTGCTGAATCAGCATCTTTTTGACTTAGCTACCTGCATATTGCCTAGGGTAAGACAAATCTTTTGCTAATAACTGCTCCAATGTCCCTTTGACATCTACCCTTTCTTGATAAACAAGAAAACCATATAATCCATGTTCAATATGCTGGCCCCTGTAGCCACTTAGGCTGGATGGAGTCTTAAATCATAATTCTTTCTTTCTTGACTTGTAATAGTAAAGCTTATTCAATTTGCCTCTTATTTTTACATTTTTATATTTGTTTTTTTAATTTTTAGCATCTAATTTGATATGGGGGTGGGCTAGAGTCAATTTTTCTCTCAAAGCTCTGGCCATATTGTCCTCAGAAACCTACATTATCAACCACTAGCCTTTCGCATCTGGTCCAGAGACACAGGTAACTTCCTGTGCTCTACAACATTCTTCCCAATTCTTGTCACCCCATGGCTTCTTGTCAGTGGTCATGAACTTCTAGCATCTCTCCTTTCCTTTGGGACTCACAAGATCATGAACTCTTTCCTTCTAAGAACCATTTAGTTTGTACAAATGGTGAGGAGACACGTGTAACCTCCATGTCCTCTCCTGTATCACTGTCTCCAAATTATGATTACCTAGAGGCTGCCTGTACCAGATTCATCCTCTGAGCCCAGGCTAGCCAGAATATCTAGCGCTCTGTTCTGGGTTGTTGAGTCCATCTGATCCTACCTGTAAGTTATCCTTACACCCTTCATCATAACTGATCTTTACCTCTGCTTCTACAACCAGGGCCCAGGCACAGAGAGATAAGCTCTGGCAATGCCTTTCCTAACCTCCAGTTAAGACCAGGTGGCACATCCCATTTACCAGCCCAATCTCCTGTGTCCACATTAGATGAACAATTAACAAAAGAGGTACACAAGTCCAGGTCACATTGCAAAAGAATAGGAAAGCTTAAGGCATTATTTTATTTCGCAAAATTCACCAATCTTATAGAAATGCTCTCCAATGACAATTACTTAGTTGAAATCAAGAATTTAAAGGCCATAATCTTTTTCACACAATTCAAGGAGTTTAAAGCCTATACAAAGAAATACCCCAAGGAACTGAGAGAATAAATACCAAAGCGATACCCGAGAAAACACAAGTATGTAGATGAAGGAAATGGTAAGGATGCCACATTATCCATATTTAAAGACTGAGACAGGCTAAATGCCTGAGGGTAGTGCAAGTGAAGATTAGATACAGGTTTGACAATACATGAAGATGTCTTTCAAGAGAAGTTGATTAGATCCTGAGCTATAGTTTACATCAATTGAGGGAAGAGGTGTGTATGTATTAGGAAAGTTATGGGAATTTTGGGTGTTCTAACTTTCAACATCATCTTCTGTCCTCTGGGGGGAATAAAAACTATATATGTGGAGTGTGTCATCGTGTGTGTGTGTGTGTGTGTGTGTGTGTGTGTGTGTGTGTGTCAGAAGGCTTGCAAGGAGCTAACAGCACTGTTTTGTTGACCTTGCTTATCATAAGCAGCCTTGTAACAAGAAAGCTGTCATGGAGAATTGTGAGGACAGTGGGGAATGGTCAGTATTCTGAAGGGTATCTCCTCTTCTGCGAACAGGAGGGGGGAAATAGAGATAAATTCAAAGAAAGCCAGTGAAATGGCCTTAGAAGTTAAAATGTGTAACCAGCTCACCTACCACACCTTTCTTTAGGGTTTGCTGCAGGGACTAAGATTTCTCCGTCAGGAGAGTTAAAAAGAAAGTGGTTATCAACAAAGCGAACACCAAAAAGATGGACTGCCTTGAGGAAGTTAACTGGAACCATGAAGAAAGTCTAAGGCAACCATTCACTGACCCTGCCTGCCCACTGTCCTCTAAGCACTAATTACCTAAGATGAAAAAGAGTGATGGATCTTCAGGAGTTTCCAATTGAAACTTAGAGCAAAGCTCAGACTCCTTCATACATTTTCATTTCATCCTCGGCTCTGGCTCTGAGACAGAGTTCTGTGTGATTCTTTCCCCTATTAGGACTGAAGACCTGATTTGGAAACACTACAATAAAACTAACTCAAATTCTCAAGGCACAAAATGCAGGGGCAGACATTTATTTCTTGTTCTTCAATACAGAGGAGATTTTCTATAAATTTAGCTTCTGATTAGAAAAGTTCTTACATTGGAAAATTTGAGCAATGAAATTTCAGTAATAAGCCAAATCCAGGTCTGCTTGAGGTCGAATGAGAAATCCAGGATTATCAAAAAGAATGTACAGACCTTCAAGTTTCCGTTCATTCAAGGTCAATGGGTTGGAGTCCTTCATTTTTGATTTTTATGGCAGCACATAATTTCTGTTTCTAGTTGGCTCTCTGCGTTTCTGGAGCAATAAATTTTGGTTGAAAGCTAAACTTTACTTGCAACCAAGTTGGGAAGTTTCCCTGTCTGACTATGTCTATAGCACTTGTCTCTTCCACCAACTAGTGTTTATTATCCTTCATAGAAAAATCACATCAGATCTAGTAGTCTTCTGGTAAATTTGTAGTGTGATATTCCAATGTAATTGCTTAACTGAGAGTGAGGGAAACGGAGGCAGTAGTGACCAGTTCTCAATGGAGTCATCATCCTCTACAGTTATAAGGCTATGTTTATTGAGCTCCTACTTTCATGTGCATTTTCCCATTCACAATTCTCTTTATAGCAGTGACTGGTAAAGCATCATTGCATTATTCCCCCTTTCTCTATTGCTTGTTGCCTTGCATTCTGATGTCATTACTATATCTTTGGTATTCAATCTTCATAATAATCTGAGAAATTATTTAAGGGCAGTAATAGTGTTCTAAGCTTTTGTTTCTCCATTGTACACCTGACATGAATATTCAAATGACACTTAGGACAAGCCATATTAGCTAGAACAGCCAATTGCTCGAGATCTCTACTTTTTAATGAAGGAACATCACTTGTTTGAGCCTTTAGAAGAGAGTGAGTATAAACTTGTAAGAGCGGGCAGGAAACCTGAGAGAGTTCTTACCCTCTAAGCATTTCCTAAAATATGTGCTGTCTCCACAGTCTTGCTTTTGAGAGACTTACCCTTTACACCAGCCATATTGACGAAAGGGAAGGGCTCCCCAGAAGGGATTTATGGCCGAAAGCTTCCTTAATTATAGGCTAGTATAATAAGTCCTTCCAGTGTCTTAATGATTGGGGAATTAAGAAGTTCCTTAATAGAAATTGACAGGATCCATTGTCATTGCAAAAAAGGTTCTGCTATGGTCTGGAGTACCCTGCCAACCATCCCAGGATTTAAGGTTCCCCAAAGGCTCATTAACATCTCGGACCATAAGGTCTCCAAAGGAGACACTAATGGCCCACCTCGTTATGATCGGAGGATAATGACTGTATGACATCCGTCTCCACTGAGAAGATAATGGCTTTGTAAAAACTGTTATGATGTCAGCAGAAGAAGAAATCTCATTTGCACTTTATAATCTTTGGTTTCTAATATGCCATAGTTTCAAAATTATACTGAAATTATTTTACAAATCAGACTTAATAGAGGCAATGCAATATGTTCTGAAGAATCAAAATACTCTCTTTAAACAGCTGTTAGCATCCTTATGGTAATACAACAATGAAGGGTAAGATTAGCAATTTTCTCACAGTCCTGAAATAGTTATGAGTAATGGGACAAGAATCAAAGACTTAAATGTCCCTCGAGTGACATACTCATTTACTCCTGAGAAGAAGTCTTGGCTTTAGACTGTCTCAAAATAAAGGAAAACACCTATTGCCACAATAATGATCAGAGTGATTGCTAATCTCTACTGAATACTTACCCTACCTCATGTCCTATGCTAAGTAAATTTTATCCTTCCAAAAACATATGTGGAATGGGTATTCCCACTCGCCATACAGATGAGACAAGTATGTGTAGAGTGGCTAAGGATGCCATGCACAATGGCCACGTACTGTAGAGCCAATAGAGATTACCCCTCTTGTCAATCTAACTCTAAATTTGTGCTATAGGAATGGTGACAGATTGCAGAACCAGGACAAACGGGTTTATGCTCGGCTGACAAATAGCTGTATGAACTTCTGCAATTTATTTCACCTCTGGACATTTTGAACTTGAAGGCATTCTTCAGTTTCATCATGTTAATTGACAAGGAACTCACAATATCAGGGGAGGGACGAGAACTTCCACATTGCTCTCACAGTCATGATCAATGCTCTCTGGTAGTGAGATCATTGTTTTCTGATCAGTTTGGACAAATCGTTTTCCCCTTTGGAACTAAATTGTTGATTTAAAAATAAGTGTGCAGTTTATAAAAAGCATACGTGGGAAAAGCATCTCCCATTATTGTTTAACTGTGAAAAGCATACTCAAAACCATTTTCCAATCAATTTCTATTTGGCTTTAAACAAGGGAGAAATGGAGATGAGCGTAAAGAAAAATCTATTAGTCAGTGTTAGTACTGCTTTTTATAGCTTTAAGCATTTTCCTGCCTATAAACATAAGAAAGAAAATTAGCATTTTAAGGAGATTTCTCTATTGGATTATATTTAATAACAAGCCAGCATAAAACAGAGGATTATACAATAATAATTAAAAAATAAAATCTGTAGATACTGTTTCAGCCTTGGAGTTGCTAGCTGTAAGAACCCCAGCTGCGATACCCAAATTCTTCCACTAGAGGGTGAATTGTCCCTGATCAAAAAGACCTCAGTGTTTGGGGAGGGGGACAGAGAAAGTTAATAACTTACAGTATCATAAACTCCCCTGATATGATCAGGGTAACATTGTACCATAGCACTAATGTTCAATAAATATTTACAGGACAGAGAGTGCTAGAAAGAAGTTCTGAATATCTAGTTCCCATGGAGGTTTAACCAATTATTACACAATAAGATGTAGGTTACGGGTGGAAAAACCTGACTAAGTAACAACGATTTAACAGTATAGTATGTCAGCTTCATGAGGCTGAATTATTATATAGCTGCTAGAAGACAGTAAGATAACTATGAATAGTGGAGGAGAATATTCCAGACCTTCATGGTCTCTAGAATTGTCTGGTATCATTACAGTCACTGCATTTCATACAAAACATGATAATTAGAAAGCAATCAGCCCAGGCATAAATACTCCATGATTCTTCAGTTTCTTTAGAGGGAATGGATTATAAGGCTGACAAATTATCTTTAGCTGTTGAGCTCCTGTATGTTCTTCTGAGCTCCAGTGACACTGACATCTCTGAATACTGCAGGCTACAGACATGTGGAAAGATTAGAAGCACATTTTCTAATTATTGGACACTATATGCATGCATCCTGCCAACCAAAGCTAACAAAGAAAAACCAGAAGTCACTTGCTGATGTCATGGTGAAAGTGTGATGCTTCAAGCAAAAAAATCTCCCTGTATTTTCAGTCCCGGGTGGTACGAGGGCATGGTGTGCACAGAATGTAGACATCAGTTTGACACTGCTCTGAAGAAAGAGATACAGAGAAATAACAATAAGCATAAAGAAGGCAGACAGTTCAATAATGGCACACTGTTAATCAAAGTAAAATGCAGTTCAAATGTTGGTTGCAACAGATCCCAAGCTTTCCAAATTTTCCGGCAGGTCACATCCTAAGGAGATTTCAGGAGAAAAAAAATATGTATCATTCTGGTAAATTTTTATATTTTGTTTCAATTTTTGTGAGTTCCCTACTCCACCCCATCTCAGACTTGCCTGTATTTCTTTTAGGCACCTTCTAAAACACATTCCTAGCTCAGCCTGGACGTCTAGTTCTGTAACAAGGAGAAAGGAAAACAGCAAGCCAGAGAGGTACTTAAAATGACACCCTTTCAAACAGCTAAGGGTAAAGCATTTCCAACAGAGGTAACTATTGTTTTCTTCAAGATTTAAAAGTGCCTGCAGTGGGAACAAGAGCTCATCCGTGAGGAGAGGCTTTCTGCCTGGGTCTCTTAGTCAGTTGGGAACTCTGGACAGTTGATTTCATCAGGGCTTCCCAATTCTGCTAGATGTTTTAGGTGCCCGACTGGAAGATGTCTTGCTATCTGTCTGATACTTGATATTTTTTCGACTCTTAGTTTTCCTTGTTATACTTAATAAACTCATACATTTGAAATTGAAAGCACTGCCATCCTGGATCATTCTCCATGTGAAACATGCTATGTGTTCAGACAGTGTATCAGGCATAGGACGTTTCTAACACATTGCTATGAACTACCACTCAGTGTTTGAAATAGCATTGACATCTATTTGACTCACACAAGTGAACACACATGCACACATATGTAAACATGTGAACTCAATCCTCATTATTCACATGTTCCATACTTAACGCTTTTTCATCTACCTATTTGAATTCCCAAAGAAATATTTGACATGGACCGGTCATTTGTAGGCATGTGCTAAGGGAGAATTTTTGAATTTTCAAAGAAGGACAAGATGTTCCCAGTAGGACCCAAATCAGAATACATTTTGTTTTATTGTTTTGGATACTGACTTTAGAGCACTATCCTGTGTATTGCCTATTAATGTTACCTTCTTTCCCTCTTGAATAATTTGTTGGTGATTTTGCCATGTAAAATAGTCCGCGGGAAAGTGTGAAAGTCTTATTGCTCATTCTGCAATAGGGCATTCCATGCCTTTCTGGGGAAACATGAACTGGATAAGGAACAAGGCCATTGGTCTTGTGGTCTGTGGGCAGAACAGTCAGTTTTACGGAACTTGTCCAGAACAACTAATACGCGCAGAAGCGGTGTGTCTAAGGTTTTACTCAGAGGAGGTTGGGGCATAAGAAAGTTGGGGGTGGGATGAGTAGGAATCTTCCCTCAGTGGTGTTGGTAGCATCCAGATGGCTGGGCACCTGGGCAAAACTAAAAAGGCAGAGAACAAGGGTGTTGCTCAGAAGCAGATCAGTTTCCCCAGCATGTGCAAGGCTCTCTAGTCATCCTTCAGTGCCCTCCAAAAGAAAAAAAAATGTGATTCTCTCCCTTCTCCTGTCTCCTCCCTCCGTTCTCCTCTTGTAGAGATGAGACATTCTCAGTTCTTGCAACTTTACCCATCAGAACTTCAAACTCCTAAGCCTTTGCGGGGAAGGGGGCAGAAGTCATACCAACAGCTCTCAAGTTCTAAGGACTACATCCTAACATGGAGAGAAACACTGTCAGCCTGCTAGGTTTTGTTGGTGCCATCACTGTCAAATCCCACCCAAAACTGTAGAAAATGTAGTATTGAATAAGAGGACTTTACAGGTGATTATGTCTTGATCAGTTAACGCCAATGAGATTGGAAGCCAACTGGGCCCTGACCTTACGCTTCCCCCAGCAGCAGCTGTTCAGTTAGGACTTGTTCATTCACAGAATTTACTCTTGTAAAATCACATTTACAGAGACTTTATAGGACATACAGTGGATAATGGTGGCTACACTCTCTCCTCCCTCTCGTGTGGTGTATGTTTGTCTAGAAAGGCAGACAAAGGGAGAGCCAAGTGGGAGACGAGAGAAAAAAATCATCACTGTGAATGCTAAAGCCTCTTCGTGTTTTTGTTGAAAGGATATTCATCTCTGCTGACAAAGACAGAGGCGTTTGTTTTAATTTCAGCATTAAAATCAAATTTAATTGAAGCAGATCAAATACTCCGTAAGTGAATGGGAGAAATTAAAAAAAAACTGCAACAAAGACTGAATTGAATCCATTAGCAGCAGTTTGGAATCTATTTCATAGCTGACTTTGAAGGAATCCCCTTAAAAGTGAGCTGTAAAGTATCGCTAAGAGAAGAACAAGAGAAATAAATATGTATATACACATATGAATGAAGATTTGTCATTATGAGGATGTGCCTGGAAATAACATAGTCTTGGTGACTTGAATGAAACCTTAAGCCTCAATTTCTTTATCTAACAAGAGGAGATAGTCATATCCATGAAGTTTCTGTCATAGAGATAAAACATATAATAAAAACTTAAACCCCCTATGACAGGTTGCTTAGAAGTGGGTTCTTGGGATGGATCTAGTTTACGAGTCTGGGGTCATCATTGATGCAATTGATGCAATTAGTGGCGTGAGAAGATGTTCAAGGTACATTCCAGCCCTCTTCCTGAAAGGTGAGCATGTAGGGACTTTACTAGCACTGGACCTCCTAATAGCTCAATAGTGGACTTCCAACACCCAGAGCTATGGGAAATAATTTTCTGCTTTTTTAAATCATTCAGTCTTTGGTAGTTGATCATAATAGCCTGACTATACTATGACAATATTTCAGAGAAATGAATTCTCTGATGCCGCCCTCTCAACTAAGTCAAAATTATATACATCTACACGATCCTTAATAGCTTTTGCAGCAGTTAAAAACCGTGATGCTCCAAATATACCTATTTGAGCAAGACTCTGAAGCTAAGTGGGTACATAATGAGATGAGGTCTGCATTATACACTGGGAGTGTTGAGGGCACTGCCATATACATGTGCATGTTGGCAGGCATCTTTCCATGAGGTTCCAGTCACTCCACTTTCCAGCATGAGATGAACAAATTGTAGTTTCCCCTATTTGCCTGTTTTGTGGGTTTGTGTGTGAAGCATGTTTAGATGCAGGGAAGCTAGTTCATGTGTGGATGCAGGGCACTGATATTGAAATATATTTCTCAATTGCTTCTCTGTCTTTTTTTTTTTGAGACAGTCTCTCATTGAACATGGAACTTTCTATTTTAGCCAGACTGACTGACCAGTGAGCCTCTAGGGTACCTCAGATTTCTACCCTCCAACCAGGTCATGGAGTTACAGATGTTTCTAGGCACACCTTGTATTATTTATTAGTACTGGAGATATGAACTGTGGTCTCCGCTTGCTTCCTGTCTGTTGATAATCCCTAATCCATCTGCATCTATACTCCATCCTTACCTATATTTGGCTGCATTGTTTTCTTGCGTCATATTCTTAGCTGACAGTGCCTTCTATTACTCTATCTTCAGATCTTCTATTTCTCTATTTTAATTCTTTCTGGGGCCAGGTCTTTAGTCCTCTGTGAATATCTGATGGACTTAAAGCCTTCAACGTATCCAAAGCTACACTCATAGTCTGACATTTTAACTTTTCTTTTTCATCAGTGACTATCAACTTCAGGGAGCTGGATAGCCATCACCTGCCAGAGCCACCACTGATAGTCACCTGGAATCCTCAATTCCACCTTTCCCATTATCATTACTCAACCAGTCCTGTTGATTGGATCCACACAACATCCTTGAGATCCACCCTTTCTTTTCCACTCTTTCTACCATGAACTTAGTGAAGATTCATATCACTTCATGTCTGGATTCATGTCATAAACTTCTAATGGCTCTCTGCTTTCCTCTCAACATACACAGTCCACTCTACCACCTTTGCCAGTGGGAATATTCTTGAAACAGCCATCAGTGCCACTCTTGCCTTGCCTAACTTCCCACATTTCCTCTTTATGGCCCTTGCAAGAGGAACCCTCCTCTTGGTTCACATCCCAGGGCGTTTTGTTCCTATTCCTCATCTTTCTCTTCAGTTCTCCTTATCGTCTGTCCCTTATGCTCACTCCTCTATTATAATCGCCTCTAACTACTTCTAGCTCTTTAAATATCATACACTGTCTCTTACTTCCGAGACTGGGTGCTTGTAATTACCCTTGCTTTGAGCCCTACATGTTCTTCTCTCGAAACAATCATTCACACATTAAACATTCAGATTCCATACCATTGAATCCTGAAATCCTCTTAAATAAAACCTTTAGCATATGAATTATATATTACCATATTCTCTCTTGGTGGATGCTGGTATGGATTGTAACATGTTATTTATAATGGTCTACACACTTTGTCTTTTCCTCTTAATTATTATTGTTTTATTTAAAGTATTTGGGTGTTTGCCTGCATGTATGTCTGCACAACATGTCCACCAGACCAGGAGAAGGTGTCAGATTCACTGAAACTAGAGTGACAGATGGTTGTAGGCTGCCATGTAGGTGCAGGGAATTGAATCCAAGTCCTCCACAGGAGCAACCAGTACCCTTAATCATTCATAGCTCCAGCTCCCCGTCTCTGTATTTACTCAATTCACCCAGAGGCAGATCCTGATATAAGTTGTTATTATTTGGATATGGGGTGCCCTTTAAAGTCCCACATATAACACATGTGGTCCTTAGCCTTTAGTTATACTGGGAGGTGGTGGCGCTCTAAGATGAATCTCAGGAAGAGGTTTTAGATCATTGGGAATATGCCCTTGATGGGGACTATAAAATCCTGATCTTTCTCTCTCTTTTTATTTTATGTCCTTACTGCCATGTGCAAGGAGTTTTATCTACTATGTTTTCCATGCCATAATGTATTTACTCCTTGCCATGGGCCCAAAGCTATGGTTCCATCCAACCATGGACTAAAACTCCCCAAACTATGAGTCAAAATAAACTTCGACTCTTTATGGTCGGTTTGCTGAGGTATTTTGTTACAGTAATGGGAAAAGCTGACAAACGCACAAGGATTCAAGTACAAATATTTTGTTATAGAGCTGCATCCAGGAAACTCAATGGAGAAATGATTCAGAGAAGGGAAGAATGCCTATGGAGTGCACATCATCAGGCACGTTGACAATATTGGCAGTTGGAACACAAATGTGCTGCACAGATCTGGGAATCAATGTTGAACATGTGCCTCAGAATTGTTCCAACTGAAGGGTGAGGGAGCAAGGCCATTTACACAGCAGTACTCATTAGTCACTGGTTAGCTGTGGCTAATGGGGTGTGGGACTGCTGGTAGGTAGGAGATAATTCCCAACAGGTCTTGCCTGCTGTATACACAAATCTTTATCAGAAAAAATGAAGATGGTGTGTTAATATGTAGGAAGAGTATTGGTTGAATATAACCATTTCTCACTATTCTATAACAGAAGGTTTGAGAGCTAAGGTCACCTAACTGAATAGTTAAGGTTCTAGTGCTAAGTTCACCAAAATAGCATAAAGAATAAAACATGACCCCACATTTCTTCCTTTATATCATCTCTAGTCTGCTATTACCCTCTTTGCAGGCTTCCATGGAGGCAGGGTGAGGAGGTAAACAAAGAATTAGAGGAATGAAGTGAAAATAATTAAAACTAAGGATACTAGCAAACACCATCAGGGATCATATTTCTAATATTTACTTAAAATTACAAATAAAACATATATAACTTTAATAAAATTATGCCATTAGGGGTGATAAAACTGTCCCAAAGAGCCATATACTCTCTAACAAAAGCCTCAATATCAACCATGAGAAACCTCTTTTTCAGTTATTGGTCAGGACTATTTAAATGACACCCAAAGCAATACAGGCTATTGCTGTTGTTCTTCATTGCCTTCCAGAAGTTGGAGTTAAATCTTTATTGCTGAAGATACCACAGAATTTGGAAATGGCACGTAGAGGAATAGAGCAGGATATGACCCAAAAGCCTCCTTGAAGACTGGCTTTCACAGTGCTAAATAAAAGATACTATGCAAGGCACAAAGAAAGGAAAGCCTGCAAGAGTCTTCCTCAGCTGTGACACCCATGAGTCGCCAGAATTGATCAGTACAGTAAGCTATCCCCAAGGGTGCAATAGTGGCATTTATAACTGGGCCCTAACAAACAGCTGTCTAATTAGACTTAGGGTCTGCTTAACAGGAGAAAAACCATTGTATTATAAGCCTAGTCAGTAAGTCATGACTAATGAGGTCATAGATCTCAGAGAAGAGCCGACTACTGCTACTTTCCTAAACCAGTATATTTCCTAACTTTATTTTAAACTTTTATCCTTATACCTACCAGTGTAGCTCTCACTCCTTACTCAAAAGGCTTTTTATTTTTTCCAAGTCAGTAAATGAGAACCATTACAGAACACAAACAAATACTGATTGAACTGATTGTGGGATAGCCTATCCAAAACATAGTTAATACATCCATAACATGAACCTCCCACCCGAGGCTCAAGGAACACAGAAGAAGAAGGGTTACAAAGTATTAAAACCCGAGGCCCAGGAAGTCTGCTGCAAGATCTTGTCTCCTAGGTATGAGAGGGAAGTTAAAGCCATGAAATCTCCACAATATAGCTCCTGAAACAAAATCTGAACAAAGACAATATCAGTTGATATACCTATGTAGATAGGGGACTTGCATTAGGCACTACTTGTAGATGAAGAGCTACAGGCAATTAAAAACCACTAAAAGAGGAGAATTAATTTTCCCAAGGATGAGCACCTACTTTCAATGATTATCCAATCCCAAGTGCTCACTCTTTAAAATATATACGTACAAGCAACACTAAGTGAACTCAGAAGGGCCCATGAATATATTTATTTGAATATGCCACTGTGTATGTGTGTTTGTGTGTGTGTACATGCATACATTTGTGTAATAATAATTAAAGAAAAAGGGGCTATGAATTTGAAAGGGAATTGAGGGGCAATAAGAGGAGCTAGAGGAAGTGAAGGGAGGAAGAAATGATGTAATTATATTTTAATTATATAAAAAATTTAAGTAAAACTGCTAATGTTTAAATCTTGAATATTAAGCTGTTTGGGTCCGAAATCAGCTCAAAAGCAAGCCCTGGGCACACCTGTGAGGGATTTCTTGATCAGGTTATTTGAAGTAGGAAGACTCATACTAATTGTGAGCACGCCTTCAAGTGGCAGCCAGGACAAAGGGAGTCACAGAAGAGCACGTTGTTTCTTCCAGCTTGCCTTGTTCTCCTTAGCAAGTACAGCAGCCCATTCTTGCTGTGGTATCCCTTTGCTAGCATCACAGTCTATCTACCTCCAAGTTTCAACATGGACTGAAGACTAGTAGCTCTCCAGCAATCTCCCTGGCATCCAGCGTCAGATCAGGACTGCTAAGGTACCCAGGCTGACAGACTGAGAAGCTACTGAGCTACTCTCAGGGGAAAGACAGCCCTTGCTGGATGACCAGGTCATAGCACTATGTGCTGATCTAATGAATACTCTTAAATTACATATTCGCTCTCCAGGTTCTATTCCCATAAAACCCTCTGACTGATACAGTCTGACTACATGTCCTTAACTCCTCACATCAGACACTCATCTTACTACTTCTGAGAGGAGAGATGTTGACATTGAAGAAGGCAATGACAAGCTGACAGTATACAACAGGTAAACTGGATACATTAGAAATATTCAATTTAAATTTAACTGAATTATGCACAAGCGATTGTGTTTATTTTGTGTACACTGCATCATCATCAATTTCAGTCCTCTGTGTTTTTGTATTGGAGCGTGTGTGTGTGTGAGTGTGTGTGTGTGTGTGTGTGAATTTTCATGGTAGAGTGGACAGATAATTACCTTCAAGAAAATTTACAAGAAACAACCTTCTCTGCCTCAACAATCCATTGCTTTTATCTTTTTCTAGCTTTAGAATGGCCCCTAGACATTTTTTTCCTGGGATGAGCAGTTTATGAGGAATGAGATTGAACACAGTAAAGAGGGCATCTAAAAGGATGACAGAATCTTTGGAGTCCATGCCTTCCTTTGCTGCAAAGCAGATGACAACAGATTTCCCTGATCTCATTTCCTTTCAAATGGTATGTCAGGAGTGAATTCCACTTTGAGATGAGATCTGAGGCTCAATAATAGTTAATTCCCATTGTCACCTGGGCAGATCCAGAATCACCTGTAAGGGAGTCGCAGGGACTATTAATTGAGAGTCTCAGTTAGGTTACTGGAAGAGAAAAGACCCACCCTAAGTGTGCGAGGTACCGCTTCATGGGCTGGGTTCTAGAATCAATGAAAAGGACAGGGAGCTAGATACCCACTCCTCTTTGCTGCTGATTTTGAACATACCATGAGCAGCTACTTCAAGCTCCAGCTGCCTTGACTTCACTAGCGTGATGGAGCCCTTTATCTCTTAAGGTGCTCTTGTCAGAGTAATTTCTCATAACAACAGGAAAAGAAATTAAGAGAGGCTCCTTCCAGATTTGAAGCTGCTACGCCCTGCCTTGAAACAAGCTGCAAACCAGAGCACTGCCAATGAAAGCACTTTAATTTCTTTTGCTCCAGATGAGTTTGTATTTTAAAGAATCCTTGCATTTTCTTTTGGATGATTAAAAGTCACACATTGATATTCCAAACAGAACGTTTATTAAGCTTTCATTTCACAATATGACCCTTTGTGCACTGTTAGTCAGAAACTAAGATTTAAATAGATAGAAGTTACTGTTTGTCTCAAGGATTAAAGGAGAACAAGTTTGTTATTGTCAAATAGTGTTCAGAAAGAATATTAGAAGGCCACGTGTAGGCTTTAAAATAGAACATAGCAAATTAAACTTTTCAAGTTAAGGTGTCAGAAGAAAGAATGTTATATGTGAAAATACAGGCAGAAAAGGAACACACACAAATTTATGATTACCTAAATACACATGTATGTGGTGTAAATACATGTACATGTTCAGTGCTTTTAGCCTCAAGCACAGTTCATCTGGTTTATTTATTAATATTTGGAGTTTTAGATCACATTTTAGATGATAAAATAAGTAAGCGGTAGACTTAGAAAGAGTCTTGTTTATTTTCCATTAGTTTTGTCAATTGTTAAGATGAAGTTTCCATTAATTAGTAACTTCACTTGTTTTTAAATTATGTAGCATATTGAGTGAAAGACAGTATAGAAATGAAAGTTACTAGATTATACCTGGAGAAAATAACATATATATGATTTGAAATGCTGAAATATACATTAATTACAGTAAAACATTCTGCAGTAATGTTTAATCTTTTATTTAACTCATATTACAGAGTTTCAGAAGTTTCAGTTGCTTAAGAGTCAGTCCCATGCATGGTCTTCCTTCTTGAACTATGTACTGGAGACTGCATTCTTGGAAGTGTTCATACCTACTGTGATTTAATTTACAGGTAGTCCCTTCAACAGACCATATGTGTTTGTGGCATTAAACCACTGTGTATGTCCTGTACTAGAAACTGATGATATTTCTTTGGAGCCCTGAATTGGGGTAGGAAACTAGGAGTAACATTAGGGTGGCTGCTTAGGATTCTAATTCTTTCCTAGAGACTCAAAGTTCTATTTAAACTTTGAAAGAGGATTGCATAGAGGCCAAATTCTGAGTCATCATTTTTGTTTCTTCACGTTCCTCACCCAGCCCTCTTAGTCAAAACCATGCATAGCTCTGTTTTGGGATTATTTTGGTAACTTCCTATGGGAAGCACCGCCACACACCGTTCTCATCTTCTAAGGAGATTAAGACTCCTTGTTATTTATCCTATAATTCTGGGCACCTCTTCATAAATATAGGCACATGATTAAGTGTCTATGGGGTTTTTTCTTGCTCCAGGACAGCATATAGACCCTGCTAAGCTCCTTGTAGCATATGTTTGATGCCTCACACAGTGCTAAATTATTTTTAAAGGGTTATTTTTAGTTACCTGTACATGTAGTTTTTTTGCATAAGTGAGTCTGGAAGATTTTTGGTGCCCTGGAACTGCAATTGCAGGTGTCTATAAACCACTTCACATGGGTACTGGGAACCAAACTGGGGTCTTTTGCAGAAGAAGCAGCTGTCATAACTGCTGAATCATCTCTCTGGCTCCTAAGGCACTTAGTTGAAGAAATAAGTTGTACAATATTTTTACTCCAAAAAGAAAACTCATTGAGAGAATAGTCACTTAATGTTTAAATGTTTAAAAATCAGATTATAAAATAAAAAGTCTGCTACTGCTTTGAGTATTGGAAATAAAGAAACTATGAGACAACAAGAAATCCATTGGCCCATTGAATCCACATTTTGTGTGTAGACTGACATTTACCACAGATGATTATATTCTTGGAACCTCTCAATATCTGTTTTGTTTTACTGGTCACATGAAGTTCACTTCTTAAGAAGAAGAAATACAGAAGATTAGAAGCTATCAAGGAAAGAGAGAAATAATTTGTGTATGTTTTTGTAAAGGAACATTAACCAGAAAACAAAGAAACTCAGCCTGCAACAATATGAATGGATATTAAGATTGAGATACAAAGCAATTACAAGATAGTTCCAGAAAATGATATGCTAGAAAATACCTCCCTAAAGAAATAGATGTAATACGTGTGTGAGGGCAAGGATATTTGAGAGGATAGGAATTATTCCAATTATTAGGTAGTTCGACATATTCACAGATTTTCAGTATATTGGTCATATATTTAGATGATTAATGAATGTGTAAATAAACAAACAAGCAAGCAAATAATGCACAAATAAGTAGCTGATAAAGATTATATTTAAGTTATTTATCACTAACCAACTTTTATGATTAACCTGATTTTGTGTGCCTGAGATCCATAAGAATTACAGCATATTAAGGGCCCATTAAAAACATCATTTGCCAAGATTCAATTATTCTCCTCTTGAAAAACAAGAACAAATCCTAGTCTTGTACTCAATGGTTATCTATAAAGTAAGCAGACACATTTCTGAAAAGGTATTATGGTAGTCTTTCACTTTGGTCATCCGTTTGGTTATTCATCCATTTGATCTCACTTCATCCTAAAAATACTTAGTAAGCATATACTATGCATTACCAACTATCTTTAAGGTAAAGAATTGAAAAATCATAAACTAAACCAGGTGTAATACTGAATTCTGGAATGGGAATAAGTAGCTATTAATGTATTAATGGTTACAAAAGTAGAAATCAACCATATGTACTACTGGTCAATCCTAGATGTTATAAAGTGATACTAAGAGACTAAAATGATTCCTGAGTTTCTGGAGAAACCCTGATAATCTAAGCTGAGATCTGAAGAAGGCATGGGCTATGTCTAATTGAAAGGAATCTATTGAAAGCAAAACAACAGAATCCTCTGACATGACAAGGGAAGAATACCCTCACTGAAGGGTATCAGTTAAGTCTTGTATAGCTGAAGATAGTGATGAGTTAAGGACTATACTGGTGAGGTAGGCAGAGTGCATGCTGATGGAAGCCTTTTAAGTTATGACATCAGAACAGCATCCCAGGAGAAGTGTCATTCTTTTGGGGTTTCGCCAGATGAATATGACAATAATGAGCTAACACTTTGTCTAGGTGTGAGGAGGTAATATATGCATACATATGCAGAGAGAACAGAAGATGATGGCAGACTTTTCCATATCCCTGCCAATTTTGTATTTTGAGACAAGGTATCTCAATAAACCTGGAGCTCATTGTTTCAGTTACACTAGTTGCCCAGGAACTCCTATGATTTACTTGTCTTTTTCCTTCCATCACTGAGATTACAGATCATTTCTCTAGACCCAGATTTATTTTTTTATTTTTGAGACAGGGTTTTTCTGTAGCTTTGGAGTCTGTCCTGGAACTATCTCTTATAGATCAGGTTGGCCTTGAACTCATGGAGATCCACCTGCTTCTGCCTCCCGAGAGCTAGGACTGAAAGCATGCAATACTACTGCCTGGCTATACCCAGATATTTTTACAAGACTATTGGAAATAAAAAAAAAAAAACCTGAGTATTAGAGACAGGTTCCATGGAGGCAGGAGCAGATTCAGACCAGGGTCATTTGTGGAAACAAGACTGAGCCAGTGACCTAAGCTAGAACAAGCCTTAGTCAGCAAACTCAACAGGAGCAGGAGTGGAACCAGACTAGGGACATTTACAGAAACAGGACTGAGCCAGTGACCTAGGTCAGAGAAAACCTGAGACAGTGAACTCCACAGGAGCAGGAGCAAAGCAAACCCTAGTTGTGCTGATTGACAACCAAGAACACAGAGTGACGAATGGGTGACTGGAACCATGGCACTGACTGCAGCATGAGGAGCAACCACCTGAGTCTTGGTGTTGGATTTTTGTCAAAGACTTTTTAAGCATCTTATGAGATGATTATGTGTTTTTTTTTTCTTTCAGTTCTTACATGGTGCATTACTTTGAGTGATTTTTGTACATCGTACATTGAACCATCCTTGCATCTGTGGAATAAAGCCAACTTGATCATGGTGGATGATTTTTCTGATGTGTTCTTGGATTCTATTTGCCAGTATTTTTTGAGTATTTTTTTTTCATCAAAGTTCATGAGGGATATTGGTCTGTAATTTTCTTTTTTAGTTCCTTCTTTGTGTGGCTTGGGTATCAAGGAAACTGTAGCCTTATAAAAAAAAAAAGTTGGACAATGTTCCGTCTGTTTCCATTGTGTGGAGTTAATTGAGGAGTATTGGTATTAGTTCTTCTTTGAAAATCTTGTAGAATTCGGAACTGAAACCATCTGGTCCTGAGCTTTTCTTCATTGGGAAACCTTTTTTTTTAGATTTATTTATTTATTATATATACAATGTTCTGTCTGTATGTATGCCTGCTGGCCAGAAGAGGACACCAGATCTCACTACAGATGGCTTTGAGCCACCATGTGGTTGTTGGGAACTGAACCCAGGACCTCTGGGAGAGCAGTCAGTGCTCTTAACCTCTGAATCATCTCTCCAGCCCTCATTGGAAAACTTTTGATGACTGTTTCTATTTCTTTAACAGTTATACATCAATTTAATTTGCTAATTAATTTTGGTAGGTGCTATTTATCCAGAAAATTGCCCATTTCCTTTAAGTTTTCCAATTTTGTTGAATACAGGTTTTTGAAATTTGAACTGATAATTCTCTTGATTTTCTCCATGTTTGTTGTTATGTTAATTTGGATAGTTTCTCTCTGCCTTTTGGTTAGTTTGGATAAAGGTTTGTCTATTTTGCTGATTTTCTTGAATAACCAACTCTTTGTCTCATTGATTCTTTATATTGTTTTTTTGTTTCTATTTTGTTGATTTCAGCTCTCAATTTCATTATTTCCTGTTGTCTATTTCTTTTGGGTGAGTTTGCTTCTTTTTATTCTAAAGTTTTCAAATGCTCTATTAATGCAAGATTTTTCCTGCTTCTTTATGTAGTCATTTAGTGCTATGAACTTTCCTCTTAACACTGCTTTCATTATATCTCATAAATTTGGGTATATTGTGTGGTCATTTTCATTGAAATCTAGAAACCCTTTAATTTCTCCCTTTATTTCTTCCTTGACTCATTGATGCTTCAGATAAGTACTGTTTAATTTCCACATGCTTGTAGGTTTTTGGAATTAATGTTGCTGTTGAAGACTAGTTTTAAGCCACTGTGATCCAATAAGATACATGGGGTTATTCCAATTTTTTTATTTGTTCAAGTTTGTTTTGCTACTGAGTATGTGGTCAATTTTTGAGAAGGTTCCATGAAGTGCTGAGAAAAAGGTATATTTGGGGAAAACTGCGCTAATAGTGTCCTTGTTTGTCAATAGCAACTTTCCAGTCTCCTACACCGAGGATTAGAGTCTTTCATAATTCATTTCACAATTACTAACTCATTACATTGTGAGTTCATATGTGTGTAAGTCCTGTTGTATCTACGATGCTGTTTCCTTGGTTTCATCTATGACATTCAGCTCTTACAATCATCCTGCCTCCTCTTCATCATAGTTCTCTGAGTCTTGAGGGTAAAGATTTGATAAAGACATTCCACTTAGTGATGAATGCCCCAAAGTCTCTCTACACATTGTCTAGTTGTAGATCTCTGTGTTAATTGCCATAAGTGCTGATATATAATTATTGTATCACAATTTAATTCTCTTAGATATTTTAGAGAAAGCAGAAAATTGTAAGAATACCTAGCTGCCAGCTGTTTTTTGAAATAAGCACTTTTTCTTCTACCATTTTGATAATTTCTTATATGTATATATTTTGATAAAATTTATCCCCAGTTCCTCTCCTCCATTTACTTCTTTATCTCATCTCAAATACGTTTCCCTCTCAATTTTATATGCTCTTTTTTTTTAACATTCCGAGCACACTTAGTGCTACTTGTATTTAGTTGGATGGATGACCATCTCCTGGAACAAGAATAGCCACTCAGGGGTTGCAACCCTAAAAATATCTGACTCTTCATTCGCCTGCCACCATCAACAACTTCTCAGCTAGGTGTGTGACTTCGTGGCCACATCTTCAACATACACAAGACTTTTGGTTGGCATAATCATTTGAAAGCGTTGTGCTTACAGTCACGGTTTCTATGAGTTAACTCGTGAAAGAGACCCGTCGTGTCTAGCAAATATTGTGTCACTGCAAGTGTCCCCTACTTCTACATCGTACAGTCTTTTGTGATTCCTCTTCTTTGGTGATCCCTACACCTGGAAGGAGAGCAGGGCATGATGTCGATGTCTCATTTAGAGCTCACAGAAAAGTTTTTAATTAACTAGACATGGAGAAAATTTTCTTGATTGTGGTCCTACTGTTTCTGTTATATTGCTGACTGCCATGTTTATGGAGTTTGTTCTTGGTTCTTGAAACCTTACTATATTCCAAATTTCATACCACTCACGCTCATCCAAAGTTCCTGTTCACAATGATAAGTCTTATCTTTGTTTTTATTCATTTTCATTTTCTGACATTCTGTGTTCTCCTGATACCTACCTCCACTAGTGACAGCTCACTTCTTCCACAGTCTAATAAGGTTATCTAGAGGGAGGCTCTATAAATCTGATGTGGGATTTCCCTCTGTATACAGTGATTACCATTACTGAATAAAGAACTGCTTTGAGCCTATAGCAGAGCAGGGCAGGGCAGAGCAGAGCTAATCAGGGAGGACTGAACTTAATGCTGGGAGAAAGAAGGGTGGCGTGAGAGAGACACCATGGAGCCAACGGAGAGCGATGTGTTGAAACTTTGCTGGTAGACCATGACCCCATGGTAATGCCCAGATTAATGGAAATTGGTTAAACTAAGATGTGTTATCCAATAAGAAGTTAGAACTAATGGGCCAAGCGGTGATTTAAATAATACAATTTCCATGTGATTATTTCTGGTCTAAGATAGCCAGGAGGCCAGGAACCAAATAAGCAGCCCCTCCTCCAACATAAATCTTTATATATTTAAACTCCACAAGTCAATATGAATTTAAATTTAGCCATGTTCCTAGTGTTAGGATCAATTGATCATTGTTTATTAAGAGATATTAAGGGTGCTACTACATTATAACTTAGGTAAAAGTAACTTCTTTATCACAGTATCTTAGTCACTCTGAGGAGTGTGAGACTAGTAGTAGTCAGAACCATGCAGAAGTTCTAGCTCTGCCAGCAACTCTAGTCCTGAAGCAATGTCATGGTCAACTCACAAGATATAAATGCAGGAAATCAATGGTGGCAGGTAGGAATGAGTTCAGTATTAGTGTTGAAACCTTGAATATTTGCCAAGGACATAAGGTATTTAGGATTCTTCCTGAGGAGATAATGCTTTTAGAATGCTAGTTCTATTAGAAACAGTGTTAATTGGGAATTCAGCCAAGGACAAGTGTATGACCCATTACAGATAATTTCTTTCAGATTGGGATATTGAGTTGTCCACATACTACTAAACTATACCACAATGATCAAAGTGAAATATAAGTAAATATTATAAATAAGGGCTATATGAGAATATAGAGCTAGAGATTTTGTTTGGGTTTATCTGAAAATAGATAAAATTAATGTTTTTAGGAAATGTCTATTCCTTGAAGAGACAATTCAAATATCCTTAGTATGAGGAGTCTCAAGTTATATTCTTTAATATGCAGATAATATAACTCAGACTAAGGCTATTTGAATTGTCTCTTCAAGGAATACACATTTCCTAAAAACATTATATATTTTTTGTTTTATTTTAAGACAATCATGATTGTTCTATGAGGATATAAACTCAGTAACTTAGCTCAACTTAGTGGCTTTTCCATTGAAGTGAATCTCACAGCCAGTCTGGAAGCATTTTATGGCAGACTCTCAAAGTTCTAATACTTTTGTCAATTCTCCCACAGATGCTACATGATTTATTATTCTACACACAGAGGTGATAAGGCACTTCATCTTCACAGGTTAGGATTTAGTGATGTCTTGAACTCTACTGTAGTGTGACTGGCTTCCACTTGCTAAGGCCAACTTCTAGAATAGGACATTTCCATCCTTCCATGATTGTATCATGGGAGACATCTATTATTCTTAGTCATCTGGGCAGAGGAAGAGATGAGTCTGAGAGGCACTGACTAGCTCCTGTGTTCTGCTCAGAAGTATCTTGACCTAGCAGGCCACATTCTGGCCTGTCATGATGTCTCGCAGCTGTACAATGAGTAGGACTGGAAATGAGGGAAGGAGCAAGTATTGATGGAAATAAATGAAGTGAGCTCATGCAAATCATACAGACTGAACACATGTCTGATTTCGATCTAATGGTTTGGAGAAACTATCCACTATTTAAAGTTTATCAAAAGGACCATTAGAAAGAAATTATATAAAGAATTATTGAGTTTTCCAACAAGAGTTAGGGATTTTAATGGAATTTGGGAATAGGCAATACTGTCATAAAGTAAGTCTTCAAATAACCAAAATAAGTAAGTTTAGAAAAGAATAGCATGATTGCTAAAAAAGTCAATAAATTGAAGGACTTTTGTTCTTCTCTAGTTTTTAAAATTTTAAGTAAATATATGTTTCCATACATATACACTGTATTACTAGACTTAATACTATAATATTAATGGTTCTTAAGTGTGTTTATTGTTTTTATAAAGTAAAAAGTATAAAAATGAATCTATGTATATTTGTGTTTAAGCACATGCATATGTATATACTTGAACATACATGTATTTATGTATTCTTCATACAAAATTATACCACAATGATTATATAAAAGTAGTTTAAACTATCTGAAAAATATTTAAATTGAATTGATGTTTTTACATTATAAAGAATGGGAATTGGGTACCAAAGAAATATGAGCATCCTTACATTCACGCATTTTTTGGATGTTGCTTTGCTTTTCTTGTTTGTTTGGTTTTCCTTTTGTTTTTGTTTGCTCTTGTTGTTTAAGACAGTTTCCCTGTATATCTCTGGTTGTCCTGGAACTTGCTCTGTAGACAAACATGGCCTTGAACTCTGAGATTAGCCTGCCTCTGTCTCCCAAGTGAGTGCTGGAATTAAAGGCATGAACCACCACCTCCCTGTTAGCATCCCTACATTCATGTGACAACATTATTCGCAATTACAATGTGACAACAACCTTAATGTCTGGCCACAAATGAATAAAGAAATATATAGTGGGGTAGGGTGGTTCAGTTTTGTAATCGCAGCTTCTTGGGTGGCAAAGGTAAATGACTTGAAATTTAAAGAACTCTTTTGTTATTGTGAGCCCTAGTTTCAAAATAAAAATTTAAGGGGGCTGACATCATTGCTCAGTGATAGATTACTCACCTATTATGAACAGAGCTGTAGAGTCACTCCCCAGAATATCAAAAAGAAAAAGAAATAAAGAAAGCAATATACGCATATGATGGAATATCATTTTGACATTAAAAAGAGGTAAATCAAGTCTAAAATTGTGGATAAAACTTGACTATGTACTAAATGCAAATGGGCAGTTAAAGCAAGACAGATGCTGCACGGGGCATGTTAGATGAGTATCAAAACTGTCAAGTTTGTGCGACTCAAGGAGAAGATGCCAGAGATTGGAAGTGGATGGGAACAGGAGCTTCCTGTTTAGCAGAGATGAAATGTCATTCAAGTGGAGCAGGGGGAGGGGCTTTGTCAGCCAGGTTAAAGACTGTGTACCTGCTGTCACTTAGAAGGCACTGTATCCTGAAAAACCTGGGAGATCTCACACTAAAAGATCTTAGAACCATAAAGTAGCAGGAATAACAGATCCTAGTTACCAATTGCAGTAACTACTATTAAGTATGGCTCTTCCTTGAAATATTAGTTACTTTTTGATGTGAAACTAATAAGCTCAATGTGAGATGTGTTAATTTTGAAACAAGTGCAAGATTTCCTAAGAGAAGATGTGGTGGTATGTCAGGGCAAAGTATAAGAAAAAATGATTAGAAGTGTGAAAAGATTGTCAAATGTAGGCAATCATTCTTAAAATATATAATATGTAATGTGTAGCTTTCTGATCTATATGAATGTAAAATATATCAGATACTTCGTTTAGGTAAAAATGAAAACAAAGCAGATTTTGAGGTTACTTAATGGAGCGATTTGTTAAGGATGCTGAAAAATTTTCCTCTCAAGAGTATTTCTATAAGATGTCTCTGCTCACTGAGGCCTACTCCAGAGACACTCTGGGGCAAGAAGGAAATCCTTGCACTCTAGGGGCTTCCTGGAAATCCTGATTAATTTGTTTGTCAATCATTTATTCATCTCGCAGATACTAAGCTTTTAATGATGTTCTCACCACTGACAGACAAACCATGCAACCTCCTTGCTGCCAGAGATGTGAAAGAGAAGATGCAAAAGATCATAAAATGCTTGTCAATACAGAAGTAATGCTATCGGTTTGCAAGTTGTAAGTTCTGCCGTGTAGTTGAACTCTTGAACTGTATTGCTTTGCATTCAAGGCTGACTACATTAAAAAGCATTTCATCATAGGTGAGTAAGTTTAGGACCAGAATCTTTGTAAATTCATACAACAAATATATAAAACCCTCTAAGTATCCTATAAATGCATGTGCAAAGGCTTATTTGTCTGTTTTTATTTAACTGAAGGAAATAGTTCCCCAGCTCCTATTTACCCCAAAATGTTAAAACTTCCTTGGGACCATCTTGTAAAGCTGAGAGTTTGCATTTTTAATCAATCTCCAATTCAAAATTATCCTCTCCTTTAAACTTTGTAGGAATTCCTTTAGTATTCTGGCAAAAAGGCAGGGAAACTCAGCTTTTTGTGCCTCTTGGTTGTGCCCAATGTTGGTGAACTTGCTGGTTTTTTTGCTTGTTTGTTTGTTTTCCAGTAGTGAGTCTTAGTTGGGGACTCTCTGTCTCCCCCTGCTGGCTGTCTTCAGGGCCAATGGATACTGTTTTCTGAGATAAAATTTCTCTGAAATTCAGTGTTTAAATATGGGACTAGTCATGAGTTGTTCTTTCAAAATGCTGTCATCGCTGTAGCAAGTTCATGAGATATGTGCTGCCTGTCAGTTTTAACCAACATCTCTGTCACTCTGGACACTGAGGGACTGGGGCTCTCCCTTGCTTCTCACAGAAGCTAGAAGGAACTTGGCGTGTGACAGCACGTCAGACATCCCTTGCACTGTGACAGTCATTTCTCGTCTCTGCAGCTCCCCAAGTTTCACAATATGAGGAGCTGCATCTACACATAGTCCAGAGAAGAGGAACACTCCTCGCTCATTTCCCCAACCATCTTCACACCTCTTGAGAGTTTTTCTACTTGAGAAAGATTTTTTCCCCTTTAAAAATAATTAGAACACTACTACTACATTAATGTGCAAAACATTAGTTACCTTGACCTATCATCTCAGAACTCTTTCCTACAGTGAGAGAGTACAGTTGCCTCTCCTTTCAGTCAGGAAAAGACTCACAAGTCATCATGCTTTCATCTCCAGCACACTCTGGCAGAAGAAACGTGCTGAACTGACAGAGTTAGAACAAAAGCAACAACAACACCTCCTCCCAAAACAGCAATCCTCGCTCTTGAGTTAGAGTGCGGTATGGCAAGAGCAGAGCATGTTGCCTCTGTGCACAGTATACTGGTGTTGAGGGAACAGGACTTCTGAGATACAAATTCTGGTGGAGGACCTTTGGCAAGGCTACACCTTTGGAAGATAGTGCAGAGCTCCCATCATGCTCAGGATTCTCAGTGTTGTGATATTATTTTCTGTTCTACTACACAGTCCTGTCACGGTGATGTCGCCCACCATCAGACCATCCCAGTGAAGCCAGTGCTAGGGCTGCCGTCAAAGCTCAATGATTATATGCTGTTAGCTCCTTTTCTTTGTAAAAATTTCCAGCCTCACATGGTTCATTATAGAAATGAAGACAAGACTAATGGGTCAGCAAAAAGGCTTTTGACTAGTGGTCTTTCTGTGGTAAGGGTAGAATAATATGACTTTTAACACATAAAGTTAGAGAGTAGCCTCCTTCCCTTCTATTAAAAATAAGGTCTTTATTATACAATGTTTAATATATGTATAATATATTATACATGTTTAATATATTATACATTATATAATGTTTTAAATTAATTATACAGTAGTAAAAAAGAGATGACACAAAAGCTTGCTTTAGATATAACTCTGAATGGAAAAAAATTCTTGAAAATAGTGTATCATGGGTTTACAATCAAGTAATTCTGCTTTCAAATCTATTAAATGCATAGATACAAGATCCCATAAATCAAGAATGTCCCTCCCAGTGTTCCACCGTTAAATGCTAACATTTTGTATCTTTCTTATTTCTTTTTTATTTTTATTTATTTATTTTTTAAAACAATCTTTTCTTACTTTATATACCAATCCCAGGTCCCTCTCCATCCCGTCCTCCTGCTTCTGCCACCTTCCCCCAACCCCATTCCCCATTCATTCTTCAGAGAGGGCCAGACCTCCTATGGATAGTGAACAAACTCTATCACATTGCTTGAGGCCCGACCAAGGCTCTGCCTCCTGTATCTAGGTGGAGTGATGTATCCCTCCATAAGGAATGGGCTCCAAACAGCAAGTTCATGCACTCGGAATGAATACTGGTTCTATGGCCAGTGGCCCTACAAACTGCCCAAGCCACATAACTGTCACCCACATTCAGAGCGCCTAATTTGGTCCTATGCAGGTTCCCTAGCTGTCAGTCCAGAGTTGGTGAGCTCCCACTACTTCGGGGCAGATGTATCTATGGAAATCATAGTCTTGACCCCTTTGCTCAAATTATCACTCCTCCCTCTCTTCGACTGGACTCTGGGAGCTTGGCCCAGTGCTTACCTGTGGAGGAACTCTGCATTTGCTTCTGTCAGTTACTGGGTGAAGGTTCTACAATGACCATGAAGGTAAATATCAATCTGCTTACAGGAGAAAGCAAGTTCAGGAACACTCTCCACTACTATTTACATTTTCAGCTGGCGCCATCGTTGTGGATTTCTGGGAAATTCCCTAATGCCATGTTTTTCATTAACCCCGTAATAACTCCCTAAACAAGATACCTCTTTCCTTGCTCTGCCTCTATGTCTTTCCCCCAACTCGACCTTCCCAATCCCTCATGTTCTTCTTCCTCTTCCCCTTAAATCCTCCCTACTCCCCTTCACCATTTCTCCTCCCACCCGCAGTCCCAATTTCTCAGCATATCTTTTCTATTTCTCTCTAATAGGGGATACACATATGTCTTTCTTAGTGAGTACATACTTTGTTTGGCTTTCTGGGTATTAGTTACCTTACTCAGGATATTTTTTTCCTAGTTCTATACATTTGCATGCAAATTTCAAAATGTTATTTTTTAACACTGAGTTAAAATTGTGTAAATGTGTAAATTGTGTAAATTTTGTAAATGTACTCATTTTCTTTATCCATTCTTTGGTTGAGGGGCATCTAGGTTGTTTCCAGGTTCTGGCTGTAGCAAATTATGTTGTTATGAATGCAGCTGAGCAAATGTCCTTGTGGTATGAGTGTGCATCCTTTGGGTACATGCCCAGGAGTAATATTGCTAGGTCTTTAGATAGATTGATTGCCAATTTTCTGAGAAACCACAATATTGACTTCCAAAGTGGCTATACAAGTTTGCACTCTCATTAGCAATCGGGGAGTGTTCCCCTTACTGGGCATCCTCTCCATCATAAGCTATCAAAGATATTTTTCTTCCTAGTCATTTCGATAGGTGTAAAATGGTATCTCTGAATCATTTGGATTTGAATTTGCTTGATGCCTATGGATGGCAAGCAATTTCTTTAGTATCTTTGGCCATTTGAGATTCTTCTGTTGAGAATTCTCTGTTTAGATCTGTCCCTCATTTTATAATTGGATTATTTGGTATGTTGATGTCTAGTTTCTTGTGTATGTACATTTGGGAGATTAGCCCTCTGTCTGATGTGGTCTTTTGTGAAGGTCTTTTCCCATTCTGAAGGTTGCTGTTTTGTCTTGTTGACTGTGTCCATTGCCTTATAGAAGCTTCTCATTTTCAGAAGGTCCCATTTATAAATTGGTGATATCAGTGTGTGTGCTATTGGTATTATATTTAGGAAGTGGTCTCCTGTGCCATGGTGTTCAAGGCTACTTCCCGCTCTCTCTTCTATGAGGTTCGGTGTGGCTGTATTTATGTTGAAGTCTTTAATCCATTCAAATTTAAGTTTTGTGCATGGGGATAGATATGGATCTATATTCATTCTTTTACATGTCAACATCCAGTTATGCCAGCACCTTTTTTTGAAGATGCTTTCCTCTTTTCATCACATAATTTTAGCTTCTTTGTCAAAAATCAAGTGTTCATATATGTATGGATTGTTATCAGGATCTTTGATTCAATTCCTTTGGTCTTCCTGTCTGTTTTTTTGCTAAAACCAAGTAGTTTTCATTAATAAAGTTCTATAATACAGCTTGAAGTCATGGATGGTCATGCCTCCAGAAATTCCGTTATTGTAGAAGATTATTTGGCATATCTATGGTGTTTTGTTTTTCCATATGGAGTTGAATATTGTTCTTTCAAGATCTGTAAAGAATTGGGCTGGGATTTTGATGGGGTTTGCATTGAATCTGTAGATTGTTTTTGGTACGACTGCTATTTTTATCATGTTGATCCTACCTATCCAAGAGCATGGAAGATCTTTCTATTTTTTGATATATTCAATTTCTTTCTACAAAGACTTAAAATTTTGTCATAAAATTTCTTTCACTGGTTTTGGTAGAGTTACCCCAAGATACTTTATATTGCTTATGGCTATTGTAAAGGGTGATGTTTCTCTGAATTCTTTCTCAGTCCATTTATCATCTATATATAGGAGCACTACTGATTTTTTTGAGTTAATTTTGTATTGTGCCACATTACTGAAGGTGTTTATCAGCTGTAGGAGTTTCCCGGTGGAATTTTTCATGTCACTTATGTATACTATCATATCATCTGTAAATAGTGAAAATTTGACTTCTCCATTTCCAATTGTATCCCTTTGATTTCCTTTTGTTGTCTTATTGCTCTAGCTAGAACTTCAAGTACTATATTGAATAGATATGGAGAGAGTGGACAGCTTTGTATTGTTCCTTATTTTAGGGGAATCACATGAGTTTCCAATTAGTATGATGTTGGCTGTTGGCTTTGCTATATATTACCCTTTTTATGTTTATATGAAAGTTCTAGAACAAAAAGATGCAAACTCACCCAAGAGGACTAAATGCCTGGAAATAATAAAATTGAAGGCCGAAATCAATAAAATAGAAACAAGAAAGCAATACCAAGAATCAAATGATACAAGAAGTTGATCTTTTGAGAAAGTCAACAAAATGAAGAATTGTTGTTTCTATGTTCTTTTTATCCCTGATCTCTTGAAGACCTTTATCATGAAAAGGTGTTAAATTTTGTCAAGGACTTTTGAAGCATATTATGAGATGATCATGTGGTTTTTTTCTTCAGTATCTTATCTTATATGGTGCATTACCTTGGGAGATTTTTGTATGTTGAACTATCCCTGGGATGAAGTTTACTTGATCATGGTGGATGATTTTTCTGATGTGTTCTTGGATTCTATTTGCCAATATTTTATTGAGTATTTTTCCATCAATGTTCATAAGGGATATTGGTCTGTAATTTTCTTTCTTAGTTGCTTCTTTGTGTGGGTTTGGGTATCAAGGAAACTGTAGCCTTGTAAAAAGAGTTTGGCAATATCCCTTCTGTTTCTATTGTGTAGAGTAATTTGAGGAGTATAGGTATTAGTTCTTCTTTGAAATTCTGGTAGAATTCTGTTTTGAAACCATCTTCCTGAAAACTGGGCTTTCTTTCGTTGGGAGACATTTGATGACTGCCCCTATTTCCTTAGGGGTTATAGGTCTATTTAAATTGTTTATCTAGTCTTGATTTAATTTTTGTATGTGGTACCTTTTCAGAAAATTGCCCATTTCCTTTAAATTTTCCAATGTGTGGAGTACATGTTTTTAAAGTATGATCTGATGATTCTATGGATTTCCACTGTGTCTGTTGTTACATCCCTCTTTTCACTTCTGGATTTATTAATTTAAATATTCTCTCTGTGTTTTGGCTAATTTTGGTAAAGGATTCTTCATTTTGTTGATTTTCTCAAAAAATCAACTTCTTGTATCATTTAATTCTTGGTATTGTTTTCTTGTTTCTATTTTATTGCTTTCAGCCTTCAATTTTATTATTTCCAGGCTTTTAGTCTTCTTGGTTGAGCTTGCATCTTTTTGTTCTAGAGCTTTCAGGTATGCTGTTAAGTCACTAGGTTCTTTATGGAGGCATTTAGTGTTATGAACTTTTCTCTTAGCACTGCTTTCAAAGTGCCCCATTACTTTGGGTATGCTGTGCATTCATTTTTGTTGAGTTCTAGGAAGTCTTTGATTCCTGTTTTTATTTATTTCCTTGACCCAGGTGTGATTTGGCTGAGAATTGTTTAATTTCCATGCCTTTGTAGGCTTTCTGCAATTAGTGTTATTTTTGAATTCTAACTTTAAGCCATGGTGATCTGATAAAAATTATTACAGTCTTTTTGTGTCTGTTGAGGTTTGCTTTGTTATCGAGTATACGGTCAATTTTAGAGGCAGTTTCAAGAGGTGATGAGAGGAGAATACTTTCTTTTGCTTTTGGGTGAAATGTTCCATAGATGTCTGTTAAAGCCATTTGAGTCATAAGATGTGTTAGTTCCTTTATTTTATGCTAATTTCTGTCTGTCAGTCCTGTTCAGTTGTGGGAGTAGGGCATTGAACTCTCCTACTATTAGTGTGGGGTTTGATGTGTGATTTAAGCTATACTATTTTTTTTTTTTTTGCAAATATGAGCACCCTTGTATTTGGGGTATAGATGTTCAGACTTGGGACTTCATCTTGATGGATTTTTCCTTTAACAAATATGAAATGTCCTTTATCTTTTTTTGATAGTTTTTAGTTTGAAGTCTACTTTGTTAGATATTAGGTTAGCTACACCAGCTTGTTTCTTAGGTCCGTTTGATCGGAAAATCTTTTCCTAAACCTCTACTCTGAGGTAATATCTGTCTTTGAAGTTGAGCTGTGTTTTTGTATGCAGCAGAAGGATAGATACCGTTTTTGTATCCACTGATAGCCTGTGTTCTTTTATAGGCAAATTGAGACCATTGATATTAAGAGATATTAATGATTATTAGTAACTGTTATTTTTGGTTTTGTTGGTGGTGGTGGTATTGTTTGTTTGGTTCCCTTCTTTGGGTTGTGCTGGTGTGGGATTACCTACTGCTTGTGCTTTTGTAGGAGCAGCTAACTTCCTTGGGTTGTGTGGCACACCCCTTGACCAGCAAGGAAGAACGACCACGAAGTCGAGGATCCTTCTCAAATCAAACTTTATTGGAGCCTCTTGGTTGAAGGGAGAGCAGGAAGCGAGAGAGAGCAGGAAGTGAGAGAGAACAAGAAGAGAGAGAGAGAAAGCGAGAGAGAAAGCGAGAGAGAAAGCGAGAGAGAGAAAAAGAGAGAGAGAGAAGGCGAGAGAGAGAGAAGGCCAAGCGGCATCTGCTTATATAGGTTGAAGGGACTCGGGTACTGCCCTGATTGGTGAACACCAGTCTGCTGATGCCTGAAGCCTCGGGATTGGCCAGGGACAAGGCTCAATTGCGCATGTACAGGCAAAGGGCACTCAGTCCCACACGGCAATGCCAAATAAGGACTTGATTACCTCCAAGCTGCAGAAACGCTGGCGCCATCTTGTAATGGCGATTATCGGACAGCTCCTTACAGGGTTGGAGTTTTCTTTTTAGTTTTTCTGTGGGGCTGGACTTGGGGCTAGGTATTGTTTAAATCTGGTTTTATCATGGAATATTTTTTTCTTTCTCCATCTATGGTGATCGAAAGCTGTGTTTGGTACAATATCTAGGGTTGCATCAGTGGTCTCTTAGTATCTGCAGAACTCCATCCAGGACCTTCTGATTTTCAAAGTTTTCATTGTGAAGTCAGTTGTAATTCTGATAGGTCTGCCTTTATTTGTTACTTTGTCTTTTTCCTTTGCAGATCTTAATATTCTGTCTTTATTCCTGTGTTTAATGTTTTAGTATTTTGATTACTATGCGTCAAGGAAACTTTTTTTTTGGTCCATTCTATTTGGTGTTCTCTAAGCATCTTATACTTTCAGAGGCATGTCCTTCTTTGGGTTAAGACATTTTTTTGTATAATTTTCTTTAATATATTTTCTTTGCCTTCGGGCTGGACTTCTTCTCCTTCTAATATTATTATTCTTAGATTTGGTTTTATGGTTGTCAGGGATGTGATGGGGAATAGTTGCTAGGGTGGAGAGGCTACTCCCAGGTCTCTGGATGGAAGTGGGGCATGGAATGTGCTTCTGGGGGATGGGATCTTGACAGCAGGGCCCTGCAGCAGAGAATCCAGACCCTCACCACTTCTCTTCCTTACTTCTTTTACTTTTAGTGGAATTTATTTCTTGACTAATGTATTATATATTTTGTTTATCATGCCATCCTAGTACAGAGTACATGTTGCATGGTGTGTGTATTACTCTTTTGTTCTTACTGCTATCTCCCCAGTTGTCTTAGTTAGTATTTCTAGTTCTGTGAAACGACATGATAACCATAGCAATTCTTTAAAGGAAAACATTTAATTGGTACTAGTTTACATTTTCAGAGGTTTAGTCCATTATCATCACGGCAGAAAGCATATCAGTGTTCAAGCAGACATGGTGCTAGAAAGAGAGCTGGGAGTTCTACATTTTAAAATGCAGGAGAGAGGAAGTGAAGTAGGTCTATACTGAGCATAACTTTAACATAGGGGATCTCAAAGCCCACCCAACATAGTGATATACTTCCTCCAACAAGGGCACACCTACTTCAACAAAGCCATACCTCCTAATAGCGCCACTCCCTACAATCTTATGAGGACTAATTACATTCAAACTACTGGTATAGGAGGTCTTTCTTTCTATGTGTTGCTTGTATTGATTAATGAATAAAGAAACAGCCTTGGTCTTTTGATAGGGCAGAACTTTAGGTAGGTGGGGAAAACAGAACTGAATGCTGGGAGGAAGAAAGCATAGGGAGGGAGGGCCACCATGGAGCCGCCAGAGTCAGACATGCTACATCTTTCCTGGTAAGCTATTGCCACATAGCGATATACAGATTAATAGAAATGGGTTAAATCAAGATGTGAGAGTTAGCCAATAAGAGGCTAGAGCAAATAGGTCAAGCAGTGTTTTAATTTAAACATTTTCTTTGTGGTTATTTCGGGGCTAAGCTAGCCAGGCAGCTGGGATGAACAAGCAGCCCCTCCCTGCAACAAACTACCATACCAGTTATTCAAATATGGTTTTGGCTTTGGTTATTACTGCTATTGGAATGAATGTTATATTAATTAAATATAAAGACACAGTGCAGGAAGACAATATCTCCATAGTCACAGAACAAGTCTGAAGAGAAGTACTCTCAGTTTTGGCTGTGTACCAATTGAATGAATAAATTTCTTTGTTTAAGGACTTACAAATAAATCCACAAGACAGTATACTTGAAATAAGAGACAGCATTCACTACACACCAAGACAAAATTTTCAAGAATTTTCCCTGATTTATTCATTGGACAGAGAATATAAATTCTAAATGCTTAAAAAGCATGTGTAGCAATAATTGATAGCATGATAAAAATAAGCATTTAATGTATTTGAAGAAAACCATCAATAACTAACCTAATCTTAAGAAAGAAATCATGACATAATTTAAAATAAAATAAGAATACTCATGTTAAATACAAAATGAGATAGAACCAAAAAGAGATATTTTAGAGTATGTTAATAATTTAATTTAATTCAATATTTTAAATAAATTATAACCTCTATCTTTTGATCTACAAACTATAGGGTTTGGAAATTTTATATTTTTAATGATAGGATTCCCTGGGTATCTTGGCTGGCCCTCTTCTTCCAGTGATCCAACTGCTCAGTATTTCAAGTACAAGCCACCAGGTCCAGATACATCTGTAAGTTTCAAATATGTATTTCTTTGTGTATTTTCTACTTTAATGTTTTTTTTCCATAAAGAATACATCGTACTTCTAAAAGGAGAAAAGATATTGTAAACCTCTATGTTTGTTGACCTTTATAGTAATTGCATTGAAAGCACTTAAGAGACTAAAAATGTTAAGTTAAAAATTATTTGGTGAATAACAATACTTGTTTCTTCATTGGTGATTTCTTTGTTGTTCAAATTTTCCTTCTGAATTAAATTAAGAAAACAATATAAGTACTTTAAAATTTACATATGGAGCTAGGCTCTTCTTTTGTGCTCTGACCCTTGCTTGGGGAAAGACATTCATTCCTTTAATAAGAAGTTTATAGCTAAAAGTCTAGAATGCAGCAATTCTTGAGAATAGTTTTTAGGCACTCTCTTATACTATCTACATCACTGTCCTGCCAGGTAAACCAGAGCAGGCCTGCATTTCTGAAGCTCTGGGTGAGGCTGGGCTGGTACATTAAACTCGAAGTGCTCCTGGGCAGAATTCTTATTTAAAGTTCATTTTGTGTTGCAAATTTAGGCAAACTGTCCCCACACAGAACAAATAAATGAATGCATCCATATTGCATTTTAAAATCTGTCAATAGTCATAGATTATATGTCAGTTTCAAGGCATAAAGCTGCTATGTTTATTATTTATCATTGGATCCAATCAATAAAGGGTAACGGGGAAGACAATGAATTTAGTTACATACGTGAAATTGTTTAACATTAGAAAGTTTACTTTGTTTGGTTTTTATCAGTTTGATTCTCTGTCCTAGTTTATAAAAGAAGAATTCTCTAAAGCTTTATACATGCATACATCTGTTTGAGTAACACATCGTCAGCAAGTATAGTTTAAATATGTATTTTCAAGACCCTATGAAATACAATAAAACTTGTCAGAAACCACGTGCATGATTCTTGATATTGAGTTCTCAAATCACTGTCCAGATGCATCTGTGAGCTCCTAGGACTACTTGAAGAAGACTATGTGGTCAACACTATTTTCACAGTGATGTTAATTATTTACTCTTTTCACTTTTATTTTCCCAGTAGTGAATTATGGAATTTTCCAGAAGATTAATTGAATGTGACTGTGCTATTATTTAATACTTAACAACAAATATACTTAAATTATTTTATCCATTAAAAATTTCTTATCTTTAATTTCTTATATAATTTATATTGATAGCTGTTGTCTATGTACAAATAAGATTGTATAACCTTTGCAAATCTTTAGAGTTTAACATGGTCCTAATTAAAAGGTGCTCAAGAGGAAATGACTAATGTATTGAGTTGATAAGTTTGTTTTTGAAACTATTCTTTTCTTTCATTCACATTGAGTCCAAATTACACTATGTTTTTTTGTCTTGTTTCTTGGGTTTAAAAAGTAGGGTTTAAGAAGATTAACTTTTCCCAAGTAAAACATTTTTAGCATGCTAAATTTTTAAACAAGGAATTTGAGCAAGACAGATTGGCACATAGTGAAGGGAGATGTGCCCCACAACCAGAATTGGTGCCATCAGTGAACCTTCATGCCCTCTCTCACTGGGAGGAGAAAGGACCAGGAGAATGGTGGAGCAAAATGTACTGTCTTCTGCAGACCATGTGATAAGCTTTATACAATCACCTAGGACAAGAGAGGAATGCTATACCTTCACCTCAAGTGGAGAGAGAAGGCCTGATCTGGACCATAAAAGACAAATATGGCATTACTGCATCAGCAAGAACTAATGATGGTATATGAACTTTGTAAGACCTCATAGAGACTAACTGCTACAGTGTTGACAGATGGGTCACAGCAGAGATATTAAAGATGAGAATGATATATTAAACCCAAATGTGCAATGTACATGAATATATACTGGGTATATATGGGGATGTTTGATATTCACTCATATGAAACATGTATACATATGTCTTGTTGTGAGAAATTGAGATTGACAGGAAAAGACCTTACATCAGATTGAGTGGTCAGACTGGACTCATCTATGAATACAATATATCTGTTCAACTATGAAATTATGAATGACAATAGTCAGTTACACAATTATCAATTAAAAAAACCAAACACTCCAAGTGTCATGAAATCACAGTATACTTTTACTTGGGTTCTTTGTGTTTAAAATTCAGAAAGAAACCCAGTGTGATTGATGCCAGGCTGATCTGGGTCATATGAAATAGGAAATATAGATAAACAGGATCACACAGGGTATCAGAATCCAAAGTAAGACTGCAGGCTTTGTAGACATACCCATCCTTCTATGTTTTATTCAAGCTTCACAGTCATTTCTAAACACCCAATGATGATTTTGAAGCCCAATACTCTACTTTATCTTAGAATGGCTGAAGAGAGTCATGTAAAGTACTTTGATGGGCCTGAGAAAGTAAAGTGAGTCTGTCTCTACCATTTAATTAGTACCTATTAATCTTATAAAATATAATCATAATTATCTAATACATTAATTATTGCAAAGTCTCTATTCATGTATCTAAATTTCCGGCTTAACTTGAAAATATTTGGGCACAGATTTTAAATTTTTTTCCTATTTTGCCTCATTGATCATCTAATTACTTCTTAATAATAGGAATCCTTAAAAAGGGATTCCTTCAGCTTTGGCACAGTGTAGAAAAATTAACCCAAATCAACCAATTTCTTTCACAATATTATCACCATGTCTTTACCTTCTTATTGAAATAGTTCATTCAATTTTTTAAAAAGTAAAAATGAAGATTTTTTTTCTTTTCTGGAATTCTTTTCTCCTTTAGTTTTTGCTTAAATTTAGCTAAATAAAAATGACTTGAATCAAGAGTAATCATTTTGAAATATAGTAATGTAACATGAGGACCGGCTTGTTTGGGTATCTGTCCTGCCCGGCACCCCGCAACCGGCATACCCCAAAGAAAATCACACACAGGACTACATAAGATTATAAACTGATTGGCCCATTAGCTTAGTCTTCTTATTAACTAATTCTTACATCTTACAGTAACCCATAATTCTTGTCTATGTTAGCCATGTGGCTCAGTACCTTTTCCAGCGGGGCAGGCTACATCTTGCTTCTCTGTGGTCTGGGCAGGAATGGCAGAGGGAGCTTCCTGCTTCCCAGAATACTCCCGTTCTCTTTGCTCCACCTCTACTTCCTGTCAGATTTTCCCACCTATACTTTCTGCCTGGCCAATCAGCATTTATTTAAAATATGATTGGCAGAATACAGACAATTCTCCCGCACCACAGTAAGAGTCTCATTTTTTACATATTTGAGTTTCTTTCAAGTTTGGCAAAATTTTAAATTATTATTGAGAATTTTATTCATGAGAACTTTATTTTGATGATTTTGGTCTCTTTCTAAAAGACTTGAAGCCATCTTTAACTGCCTCTCCTCCCTCCATTTTGAGACAAGATCTCTCTCTATATATAGTAGTGGCTGTCTTGGAGATCATTGTGTAGACCAGGCTTGTCTAGAACTTACCCAGATCCTCTTGACTCTCAAAAATGCTGGCATTAAAGGTATGTGCCACCAAATATGTTTAGGCCCTCAAAAAACTTGCTGTCTGTCATCTATTATAATATTCTCTAATATGTACTATCTAATATCTCTCCTTTCATATAATCTTTTTTCAAATGATATTAGAATGGACTCATGAAAATTTACATTCATATATGTGTGTTCATCTCTCTAAGATATTTGTGCATGTATACCCATATATATATATATATATATATATATATATACATACATATATTTCTTATACTGAAATAATTTAGAACATGGTAATAAATATTAACATGGCTGTATTCAATAAAATTAGATATTTAGAAATAAAAGTATAAAGTTACAGACAAAATTTTTTAACAAACTAAAGAAACAATAGAATATCTTCCTTAAGATAGAAAAATTTGAATGAAGTCTTGAAGAACATAGAGGGTAAATGAATTATTACAAGATGGGCAAAAATTCAGTCAGGATAACAGTATAGTAGGCAGTGGGGTATAAGAATACTGAGAAGTTACTGGCAAAGTGTGCAAATTGGTGAGAATGTTAAGAAAATAGGAGAGGGTGCTTCAAGCCAAAATAAACTGCCTTCCTGGCTTTCACTGTAGACCTGAAAGATATCCAAAAGTTACTTTATGAAAACAAGAGACTGCATTTATACTCTTCCCTTTAGAGTAACATGTCAGTCACCTTTAAGAATGATCAATCAGAATTCTCAACTCACTGTGACCTTTCTGAGAAGCATGCTCACAAAATGACATGTATCAGATTATGGACTATACAAAGAGCTGCCAAGTTTCATGATCTGTTATTTTGGTCTAACTATTGTCATGATTTGTTTTAGAATGCAATGGGATGTTTTGTTAGTGCCACAGATATTAGAATGTGCCCTCAAAGCAACCATTATTAAGTGGTGTATGAGAAGAGAAAAGATGGAAGGTTATTGTTTTGTTTTCGTTTTCTGTTAAGTAAACTTTTTTCTTCAAACTAATGTTTGTGAATTAACAGATATTTCTCCAGCTTTCTCTCAACTGGTTGAAATAATGTTTCCTAATTTAGGGCCCAGCCCCAGTGACTGAACTTGGGGCATCACACAACTCTCCGTGAGTCCTGCTGCAAGTCTTTATATTTTAGAATTGAGCAGCATCCTATTGCCCAGCATTCCTGCTGCAAATTACTTCAACTTCACATCTCTCAGGAAGCATGCTAATTTCACCTCTACTTTTCCTATCCTTCAACTCTCCTCCTGACTTTTGACAGAACAATGTATCTTAAAGCTAGAGATAGAAAAAAGATCTGATTATACTATGCTCTGTTTAAAATCATCAATGATTCTTTATTCTTCAGAATAGGGGTCATGATGTTCATGACATTGATATCATCTTATTAGCCTTCAGGCATCAACTTGGTTTGCCACTCCTCAGAGCAGCTTTTTCCTCGAGCATTAACACATTTCACAACGTGTTCTTGCACTTTTAATATTTGTCACTATTCCAAATTTAGACCCGTTATCATTCTTTACAAAAGTAAAAGTGTTTCTCATACTATGATATGTTTTATGTATTCAGAAGCAAAATATTCTTATGTAACCTACACTAATATGAGCCACTAACACAGACTTAACCAGCAGAAGGAAATTTTTTATATCTTGAGGAAGTATGAGTGAAAAGATGAATATATATCTATGTAGAAAATACAGTTATCATGTATCACATTCAACAGAATCATAATGTATTTTGGAAGAAAAATGTCTTTAAAATCTTTGAAATCTTTCATCACAGAATCGAAAACTGAATCTCAAGATTATACAGTTAATCTGTCTCTCTGTCTTCATTGCAAGTTCTTTCTGTCTTGTTTTAGCTCTGCCCACTAATCTCATTCCAAAACTACAAGTTGAGGACCAAGCAAGGTGAAGGGACAATGAATGCAGTGGCAAAGTGACTTTGCCCTCAGTGACTCTACTCTCTTCTGTGCTCAGGTACTATTAACAGTATCAAAAGGTACTGTGTTTGAATCTTATGAGTCTTAATCATGTGTTCAGCTTAATTTATCCAATGGCCCCAAGAATTTTTAACACAGAATTTCTTATGCAAATTCATCATGACATATACATATATTGTCACAGAAGAACTAGGAAATTGAGTCTGCATTGAACAGCAAGCAGGCAAGATGCCAGCAACAAAACCCACCAAGCAGGCCTAATGTTATAGTACCAGTTGGGTCTGATCCCAAGAAAAGAACAACAGCCACATCTAGCACTTGAGGCTATGTTCAGACCTTCGTGTTCAGTTTATTTATCCATAGAATTCTTTTAAGAATGTTTGTCTTACTAAATGCTTTATGGATAAAATGTTCCAAGGAATTCTCTTTGTCATCACCCCTTTTATAAGATTTCCCCTTTTTGTTTAATCTCCATAATTTGCTGCCTCTTAATTAAAGCGATGGAACTCAGTGCGAAATAAATGCCCGTGGAAGCATTTACGATTCACATCAATGTCCCATTACAGAAGGGGTTAGGTCAACTAATGTCCTTTTCCCTTGGGTGGCTTGGAGTTACCTTTATGAAGTCAGGTAGAGTAGTAGGTTGGCTATTTAATCCCCCCTTCTCAATTTCACTTCTCTTTCTTGTGAACACAAAAGAACTTTAAGTGATCTGACCGTGGCACTGAAATGCCAACCTTAGTTGGTACTTTGAAAACTCAAAGCCTTTTACAAGATGAATAGCAAACTGTGGATGACAGCTCCTGCCGAGCCATTATTGAATCTTAGCCCTGATGACTGCATTGCTTTGGATTTAGATAAAAGACTCCATACAAGACAAATGGTAGGAGCACATCAAACAAGACTGTGTCCATACAATGACAGAAACAATCCAATTGAAGAAGCAATTGATTTCCCCAAGGCTACATACTGGTTCTTCTAGAGTCATTTATATTAAGGAACTAAAGATTGTATATTCATCTTCTATTTATTCTTTTTGCTAAAAATACTACTGTTCACTTGTCACATCTAAGTCTTCTTGCTTTTGCCAAGAAGAGAAATGTCAATATGGGAAGATGTTAATTATTTTGTATTGTGTTTTATTTAACCACAATAGCAGTGTGTTTAAAGGTTATAGACTGAGAGTTACAATCTATAATGATCAGATAAAAAGATTAGTCAGCAAATCGATGGTTCCCTGTACCAACAGGAAGCTCGGTATATTCAAGGCAACAATGAGAACAAAAGGTAGAGATAAGGATCAGGCACCTTTATTTAGATGAAAACTAACTCGAGGGAAGGGCTACCACCTCATTAATTACACACTCACCTTCAGGAGGCTGAACTGGATGAAGTATCATTGAAAAGCTTTGGGAAACTGTGGGAAAGGCGTTGGACTGTATAAAAACCACAAAATCAGAACATGCCTTTATGTTGGGTGGGCAGATGTCACAGGAACCCAGTTGCTCAAATTGGAAAGAGGTTTATGTATAGAACTTTGGTGTGTTTTATATAATATAAGACTTGGGAAGAAAAATGTAGTAGGTTTGTAAAACACCATTAAACTTGTTTAAAGTGTGGATTTAAGGAGAATCTACTTACTTCATAGACATTTTATCCTCCAAACAGTTCTTTATGTAATTTGACATCTTCTTTTTTTAAGTTTAGTTTTGTCAGATAAACTTTTATAATACTCACCTCTTTTTCTTTTCTTGTTTTATTGGACATGAATCCTTCCCTTTCTTCTATTCATAAAAGATAATCTATTCGGGGTAGAGAAATGGCTCAGCAGCTAAGGGTGGTATTGCTGTTGCGGAGAACTGCATCTCAGTTCACAACACCCCTGTTGGGTGGCTCACAACCATGTGTATCTCTGGCTCCTTGGAGATACTATGCCTATGGCATCTGTGGGCATTAGCACTCATATGAGTATATACTGCCATAGAGACAACTGCACGTAATTTAAAATATAATAAAAACATCTAAAATGCTAACATATTTGAAAGTGGGTTTCAACATGATCAGCTGGGGACTGTGAAGTGTGTTTTGAGTGAAATGGGAAGAGTGGTTTAAATTAATAGAATGACATGCATGTGTGCAATCATATCTGTTGTGTGGGGTTTCCCCTGTTACTATCATTGGCTTCTAATATTTTTCTAAAATAAAATTCTCTTTTCTGGATGATTATTCAATTATTTAATTCAGTAAGATCAACATAGATCATCACAGACAAGAACAGGTTCCAGTGATTCCTAGAAATAGAATAGTGACATCTAAGAGGAAACTCTCACTTTATACCAATAATTAGTATAAAAAGTGGGAGGTCAGGAAAACAAAAGGAAAACTGCTAATGGAACTTTAAAAAAGGAGTTGGACTACCTTGCTTCCATTCTCAGATATGATTTTGTCTGATTTCTTTTGCAATTTTTTTCTTTGTAATCTGATTTTTGCATGTTAAAGCAGGAGTTTATTGATTTACTTGTTCTTGGTCAAATTTTTGACTTGGATACATTTCTGTTACTATTTCATGTTTACTCAAATATGAAAACCAGTCTATGTTTATTAATTACAAAATTCTAGTACTGTGCTTGGAGCATGAAAGCATGTGTGTGTGTACATGTGTGTACATGTGCATGAGCTTATGTGTGCACACATGTGAGCTTGTGTGTACAGTCTATGTGAACATGAAAACAATGCTGCTGACATCCATGAAGGAATGACCCTATCTTCCCTACCACCTTTTGGGGCGTTGGGCACTGGGTAACAGCATCTTTCACTGAGTTCACCTTGGCTGTGGCTATTTGTGCATCAGTTGAAACACTGAATAAAGGTTCTGATTAGTTTTCGTTAGAACCCATCAGCAGCCATCTGGCTGATTGGCTCAGACCTAGGGTACCTGCAATTCTATCACACCTCCAGGGCAGACTAACAGTCATGATTGTGTTTAATGAATCACTTTGCCTTCAAACGTCTACTTAGCCAAAGACAATAATTCCTGTCTTCCGCCTTTGCTTTTATATCCTTTGTTCTGTTTCTCTTTTCTTCCCTTCCTGGTTCTCCTCCTTCCTATTTCTTCTTCCTTCCTTTTAGTCTTTTCTGCTATCCTCTCCAGAGTTGTATTTTATACTTACAGCGCAATTTCACACCCCACTACTGTTGTGGTTCAGTGGTTCACTTCTTACTTGGATTATTTCTATGGACTCATAACTTGTTCCCTTCATTCCTGACTGCTTCCTACTATACCTACAATTACTATACCCTCAAATAATCCATCCTTCACAAAGTAGCTGGGCTAATATTTCTAAAGTAGAATTCTCATGGGAGTACCCTGTTCAAAGCATCCTCGTCACGTCACATCACATCTACGATAAGGCTCAATCTCTTATCAATATCGTATCTTAAGGCAAAATATTCTTCATCTGTTGTTAAAACAATTTCTGGTCTTCATTGATTATATTATTCCAAATATGCCTTGGGCCAATCACAGAGCCTCACAGGCATCTCAGCATTCTCAAACATGTGCACTTTTCCATAAATTGTACAATACCCCTCATCATCCCTCAGATTTTCCTTTCCTTTTAGTCAGACATTTTTTTTGGCATGGTTAATCCTCCCTTTGTTGTCTAAGGATCACATAAAGTGTTATTTAATTTTGAAATACAAAGAATTTAAACTATGATCACCTTCCCCAAATCCTCATCACACACACAAACACATACACACACATGTACACACACACACACACACACACATACACACACATGTACACAGACACATAGAGAGACTAAGATCTACCATGATATCAGGTAACCTCTGCACTCCAGATTTCTTCAGATATTTGTTCTTTGAAATCACAGATTCTTTAATTTTCATGGCGAATAACTCTTTGATAATTTTACGAACCTAAAAATCTATAGATAAACATATAAACAGCATTTAAATAATTATAAAGAGAGATTACAAAGATAACATATATTGAAACACAGCTGTAAAACATATCTATCAAGATATACGCTATGCTACAATATTATGGTCTATTTGAGTTTATTAAAATTTAAGTTAGGAAAGTCTACAAGAAACCTGTGTAATTATTAACATTTGAAAATATTGGTAACTAAAATAAAACATTTCAAGACGATTTCAGTATAATCTGAAAACCATGTTTTTTTGGTCTTAGATAATACTACTGTGCTTCTCTTTTTATAGTTTTCAAATTCCAAGTTTTACTTAAAGAAAGCCAGTAGTGAAGACAAGATCATCATTTTATTTTCAGACCATGGAAAACCTGAATTCTAAAATCTTTGATGTTTAGACTACCCTAAGCATTGCATATTGACATGTCTGTGCCTTGTATACAGCATTAGAGTTTAATAAGCCTCATGTGTATGGTAGTCAAATTAATGAAGGATGAAATTGTTTGGTAACTGATCTTATTTAACCATCACAAACTTCTACTCTATGTATTACTTTAGTAATCTAATATCAGATCCAGAACACCTAAGAATGGTTGAATACTTTCCTCTGGTTGAAAAAATTTTCATTATTAATTACAACAAGGCAAATGGATGGAGCTAGAAAGCATCTTACTGAGTGAGGTAACACAGACCCAGAAAGACAGTTATCATATGTACTTACTCATAAGTGGTTTTTAAACATAAATCAAAGAAAACCAGCCTACAAATCACAATCTCAGAGAACCTAGACAACAATGAGGACCCTAAGAGAGACATACATGGATCTAATCGACATGGGAAGTAGTAAAAGACAAGATCTCCTGAGAAAATTGGAAGCATGGGGATCATAGGAGATGGTACAAGGGGAGGGGAGAAGCAGGGAGGGGAGCAGAGAAAAATGTATAGCTCAATGAAATCAATAAAAATTCCCTCTCCTTTATTAGACATATTATTCACTCATAACTTACACTGTATCTAACTTACCAAATGAGAGAAAGGGAGTAAGCATGGAAAACTAAAGCTATCGCATTCTTATAAAAATATATATTGATATGTTAGGTGACCCTTGACTTCCAGGGGATTATTTCAATCAACACTAATGAGCTGACGATATGCCATTCATTTGCTCCCTGTTAGAACATCTGGGGACCCCTGAAAAATGTTCCTTTCCTTTCAGAGTCATTTTTATCTGATGACTATTATTTGTCTCAGTAGGAGGAAGGCTTTCTCAGACGCAGAAGCCATCCACGGAAAGGATGGTGACGGCAATGTCACTTCCTTAATAGTCTATTAGGACGACTGTGTCTGCTTACAGGGCTCTTTTGTTTTGTCTGTTCCCTTTCAGTGGAAGAAAACAGTGAGATGAGGGAAATTCAAAAGCTCTTTTGACACTGGCAGATGAGAGTCAAGAACTGCTCTTGTATTGAGTTCTGCCCCCAACTTTGGTGTATTCACACCCTGCAGGGCCTGATGGCTCTGCTGAGGACAGTAGCTGTCACTGTACCTATCTGCTGCTTCCTTCTCTCACCTCTCTTGCCCTTTGTGGTGTTCTCCAATATTTAGTCTTCAAAGAAACCACTTAATAGCAATGTAAGGGTTGTCTTCTTCAAAAAGCAAAGAGAAGATACCCCCAAACAATCCCTAGCACACAGGAGAAGTGAGGAAAATATGGTTACCTTTGCTGTGTTCACTCAGTAACACAAAGTCATGTTGAATAAAGTTAAATTCTTATTCCCCCTGGCGGTGAAAAACAAATGCTATCAAAAGTGGTAACTCTCATAATAATGAAATTCTTCACATCTAAGATGTGGGCCAGTTAGGTATTTCTGGATCTTTTATTATTATGTATTCGATGAGTTTAAACAGGCACATCAGAAATTGTCCAAAGGTTCTGGAAGGACTCCCAGATGTGCTGGGAGCCTATAAGCAAGTAGAAGTCCTTCGAACACTAATTGAACTGTGAGGCCATAGTAAACTCCCGTGGCATCTATGTTCTTTGCATTAACTTTTAAAATTCTTTATGTTTTTTTCCTTGATTACTACTCAGTACTGCCTATATTTTGATAGAGATGCTGTGACAATATACCAGAGACTTGATAATATACAAAACAGAAAGATATTTTTTTAGAATTTAGGGGGATGGGAAACACATGGTCAAAGTACAAAACATTTGGTAAGGCCCCAGTCTTTGCGTCCAATATGGTGTTTTGAATGCCATGCCTCAAGAAGGGAGAGCATCGTGCCCTCATGGTGAGAAATGTGGAAGTACAAAGGACGGCTGAGTTGGCTGCTTCTAGCCATTATATAAGAGCAGCAATGACTTAATCACCTCGTGGATGGTCCATTTCTTAGTCATAAAATAGAGTCTTAACTCCTAACATAAGAGTTAGAAGACACATCCAATAATCATATCAGTTACTATTATTAATGCTTAATATTGAGGTACCCTTTCATAAGTCCTGGGCATCATTCTTTTATTGTTAAGCGACATGTGGTTGTAGACCAAGGGCTAGGTAGAAATACATCACAAGAGAATATTGAAAATTGTTTTCTTCCCCTAGAAGAACCATTTTGGTTAGGATTAAGTAAGTCCTTTGAGACTAACATCCCTGATTGTGGTTATCAGAATTATAAATTTGCATACTCTATCTCCTCCAACAAATCACTAACTTGTTTCATCTATGTTATTTGTTCTGAAAACCTATGGTAGTATAATTTTATAACCTATTAAGTACTGTTACTTTGAAAATTAAATTGGTTGAGGGAGAATGGATATACTTCCCTTAACCCAGACTCTAGCATACAGTAAACATTTAAAACATTATAGAATAGCTGTCATTGCCCTGATTCTCTTGTAGACTTGTGATTTGTCTTCTGGTAGATATCACAATAAAGCATGTTTAATATTAACTACATCTAATATTTGTCTAAACTTTGCTGCTCAAAATGTGGAATCCAATACATCTTTTCTTTAAAGACTCGCAAATCCCAAGGCTATATATTATTTTTGTTTTCACTTTATCAATAATGGGGTGGGATCTTAGCCTTGTGACTTTCTAAAGGGCCATACTAATTTGTGGCTGTATAAGACCACAGATTGGCCTCAAGACTCCTCTCTGTTTGCTCTTGCTAAATGGTTTTACCTTGAATCCAATTGTGTCTCTGCTAAGCACAATTACTTTTCTTTTCTCATTTCTTGCAGTCACAGTTTTAAATCAAGACAGGGAAAGCAGTCTTGGTATACAGAATAGTTATCAGGTAAGCTTGCTAAAACATACACTCCTCTGTTTCATTCCCTTCCTGTCCCCAGAATTTCTGATTCACAGTTCCAGGGGTAGGAAAAGAAGATCTGATAAGGCTGCTCCCTCCTGGGCCACATTGTGACCAGTCCTAATTATGCTGTATTTACTTCCAAGGAACTCACACAGCATATTTGACATCATCTAGTAAGCCATTCTGAGCACACACCTCACAGACAGGCTTTCTTTGGGCAGAAAGGGTGGGGACGTCCCTTTTGTTTGCTGAGACGAATCTCTCTTGCAATCATTCTGTCCACCTCCCAATCACACATGGAAGAATAAAGTTATTAATGGTATCAGGAATCCAGGCATCCTTGCAAATTTCAGATGCAGTTTTGAGACAGACACATTTTATTGTCTTCAACTAACAGCAATTCAGCCTCCTGCTACCCAGCCTGTGACTATCTCTCTCTCATTAAATCCCTGTGAGTAGCCCTGCTACAGCTATGAATCACACACCTAGGTCTTCACACGGGCTGAGTTTATTGAGCCGCATGATAGGAGACTATATCTCAGCTGGCCCCAGAGAAGCCAAAACAATCTGTCACTTTTAATTCTTCCTGTCACCTCATTAAGGGTATAGCATCGTTGACAATAAAACACCTTTTTTACACAAGCCACAGCATACACAAACACACACACACACACACACACACACATACACACAAACACACACAGCACCAAAATGCAACAATTCCTCCTCTTGTATTCGGATGTGATTATAAATACCCAGTCATCATAAGATTCATTGAGCAAACATATGTGCCAGGGTTCTGTATATAACTGACACAGGCAGAGAGTAGTCTCCACGGGCACATAAAGCAATTAAAAATAACTGTGCTTCAAAGAAGGCTGCTATAATACAAAGGTCAGGCCCATAAATATGAACAGGATGACAGTAATGTCTCTATCCAAATATACCCCCAAACATACCACTACAACAGTTTAGAACTCAAAGGTTAATGTAAAAAAAATTAAAACCCTGAAATTATGCCATATTCATCTCATGGCTTTTCTTCCTGTGGTCTTTTCATCAAAGGTTAATATATGTGAATACCATGGAAAAATTTCATCAAGGCCAAATGTGTGTCACTGGGAACTACTTTATTCAGTGCAAAATATTTACCCTTGTGCATGGGATAAAATAAAGAACTTGTGGCAAGTTCTCTGCAGAAGGAAAATGTTCCCCCCACCCCCACTGAGTTGCTTGTTTTTTTTTTTTTAGATTAACTTCACTGATATTTGAATTCCACTCCAAGCTGTAGAGAGTCTATTCTGAGGGCAGGGATAATTTTCACCGTAACATACTGAGTGTGATAATCAGGTTTATGCATGGTTGTAAAGAATGTGCTGACAGACGGAAAAGAAGCCACCTCAGACTGCACCGGATTCGTTTTTATATATATTAAAAAATCATATGACACCTGACTCTGATTCAAACAGCAGTTCTTCCCCCTGCTGTCTTCCAGCAGCAGAAATATTTCAGCGTGTATGGGAAAAATCCAGCCCCCAGTGGAGGGTTTCACTAAAATTTCCAGTTCTCCGCTCATTCGAGCATCATCGGTTCCTGTATTACCATTCAAGGTGTTGTGTGCAATGAAAAACTTACTCCCACCGAACATGAATCTTTATGTAGTAAGTGCCCTAGATAGCAAGCAAGTAAATTCAGGAAAAGATGTGAGTAGAATGGTTTCCACAAAAGACTGCCATTCCCTATTCTGCCTCTGGAAAGCAAAGTACCAGGAAACTCATCCAAGTTTAGCTTTCATCAGAGCATATTAAATATGATTGCAAACTGTGGAGAACATTTAGGTCACCTGGGCCCTGCTGAGGTGACATTTGAGAACACACTGATTAAAAGAGTGAGCTCTCTGAAGCCAGTCCCTGTCTCTTAATAATTATGAGCTTGCAGTGACCATCCTATGCAGCACTTTGATTCTCTAAGACATGACTTTTGCCGTCCAGAGAGACGAAAACTGATTCTAGGTATTTCTTTCTCTTGTAAATCTTATTTCTTCATTCTTCGAGAAACCCCTTCCATGCTGGAAACATCAAACAACAATAATACAAAAAGCAGCCAAAGCGAGAACCAATCTTCCCATTGCCAGCTGTTTGCCCCGTGCATCTTCTTTGGGAGAGACGCTGTTACGGAGTCTCAGACAGGAACTAGGTTATGAAATATACTGTTTCACATATCTGGAAGCAAGACACACAAAACCAAGATATGAGAGAATTTCTTTTTGAGGGCTGTGAAGGAAGGATTGTTCTCGGTCTCTTTACCTGACTAATAGACGGCTGCTTTCTTTCTGCCTCTTCATATCATCCTCTCTCTCTAGCGTCGTATGTGCATGTCCACATTCTCTCTCTCCTTCCTTTTCCCTATCCTATCTCTCCCTCTTCCTCCTTTCTTTCCTCCCTCTCTCTCTCCCACCCTCTCTGTTGTTTTATCTTTTTGTTACATATGAAGGAGGCCAAGGGTTGACATTATGAATGTTTCTTAAGCACTTTCCACCGTATTTGCCCAGGCAGGACCTATCACTGTTCAGGAGCTTACCATGAAGGCCAGACTAACTGCCCAAAAAGCTTCGAGAATCCTCCTTGTTCTACTGCTTCAGCACCAGGATTGCAGGGCCATGCCCAAGGTCCAGACTCTTACATGGGTGTGGGAGAACAAAACTCACATTCTACCACAACAAACCCTTTAACAAATGAGCTAATTTCCTAGTACCCCAAGTTTCCTTTTTGCATGATAGCACTGGTCTTATTGGATTAAGAGCCATGTGGACCATCTTACTCTGCTTCATCCACTTTTGTGTAGATATCACCTCCAAATCCAATAATATTCAGAAGTTATCTGATAAAAGCTTTAAGTATAAACTTGAAGGTGAACATAATTCAACCCGAAAGCTTTTAATTAAAAAAATCAACAAAATAAAATTGGATCTTGATAATTCTTTACTCTCAATGGCCTCCCAAAGAGAAATTATGACCATACCCACAACTCCCGGAGTATAGCTTCCAAAACAACAGTAATCATTTCCTTATCACCAAAGAAGTCATCAAATGTTCATATTTATTTATTTTTACATCTTCCAAAGTCCTAACAATCAGCTCTGCTTCTCCAGCTACTCTTCAATATTCTCCTCTGCCAACCCCAAAACCATTCACAAAGTCTGACTTTATCTTGACATGACCAGAGGTTCCTATAGTATTCTTATGAGTAAATTACTTAAAAATCCACCAAATTTCCTCTTCAACTTTTCATCTCAATTGACCTTCATTCTATCTAGACTCTTCCTGAAATTTAAATCCAAATACTGTTTGACCTCTATTTTCTAATATGCACTTTAAAATATTTTCTCTATTTTCCTTGTAGCATCACTTACCAAATTATGTTATTACATGGAACATTAGTATTCTAGCATCTTAACAGGAGCTATATAGAAAAGATAAAATGGTATAATCATACAACTTTAGGACAAGAGAGTAAGGAAAGTTTAAATGTTTCTTTACTGAAATAATTAGTACCGTAATATCTAGTCTGAATGAACAGAATCTGGCAACTGCTTGAACCAAAGCCCTGTGAGAAATTAAGCAAAAGAAAAGGAATTGGAGAAATAGCTTAGCAGTTAAGAATATTTGCTGATCTTTCAGAGGCCCTTAGTTCAGTTCCTCAAGACTCATAATTTCCTTTACTTACAGGTTCAAGGTCTATGACAGCATTTTCTCGGTGTTTGTAGGCACCCCTAAGCACATGTAACCACATACACACACATACAAAGAGAAAGTTAATCTTTTTAAAAACAAAATGAGTAAAACCTGTGACTCATGGGTCACTAGTCTGGGAACAGGGCCACTCGTGTTCAGTGGTCGGCAGTGTAGTATAGCTAGACATTTTCTTTGTCTTTTTAAAATCCCTTCCTCAGAACTTTTCATATACCATGAACTCACTATCTTACTAAATAGTCCTCCTACCTGATGAGCCCATAAATCCTCCCTTGCAATTCCCTACCTCTTTCTTTCCATGCATAAGCTCACCTTCAGCAACTTTCAGCAGGCATTCAGAAATGTAAACAAGACTATACAGATGGTCCCTCTTCTAATCTTACAAATACATACAACACTCCTCGATTCATCCTAGGTTTTCTACCCCTCAGATGATTCATGTCCTGTGCTGTAGAAAGAAATGAAGAAATGATATGAATAACCATCAGGTGGGAATAGGGTGCTCAGGTCTCTCAGTTTCACTTACAAATCAGGAAAATGTGCGTGCTCATTCCTTTTGCATACTCCTCTCCATTTAAGCGAACACTCTTTAGGAAGGCAAATTTACCTGCCAGTCCCTCTTACTCATTTTACCCTCTCAGGGAGAGATTATGTCCCTGTTTATTTCAGCATTTTCTACTTCTTAGCTACTAATTCTTTCTCCTGGGGTATTCAATATACTCAAAGGGCCTCACTTTTAATTTTGCCTTTTCCACAGTGTCTTGATTTTGCCTTTGTCTTCTCTTTTATTTTATCGAAGTGCCACATCTCATATTTTTCCTGTTATTGCTTTGAATACCTGTCTTAGTTTTGGAAGTTCTGGACCCTAGCCGCTGTACTTTCTTTGACATTAATTATGCACAGAAAAGGGAAAAAGTGTGAACTTTCACTGTACACACCAGGGTCTCAATTTTAATTGTATAGATTCTTAACACTGTAAAGTCTGTGGTTTTAATGTTCTCAGAAACTCTTTTAAAAATCTATGTCTTTGAATCTTATCTCTCAAATCAATAGTGTGGAGGGGTGGGGCATTCAGGAGGTGAGTAGATCATGAAGACTCTACCCTTATGAAGAGATTAGTCTTGGTTGGGTTTTATTCATGGTATCATGGAGTGGGAGTTAAGAAAAAAAAATGCGTCCATTATTTGCTGTCTTTCAAATATTCCTACCAGACACCAAGTTAAGGTACAACAACCAGTTAAATAATCCACTACTTTAGCCAGTCGCTCACAGTCTCATAGCATTATACAAGTGAAGAGACAATCACTGTTGGCAGGTTCCTTAGTCTATTGAAGCTGGGTTCTGTTTGTTTTTGTTTTTTAACTTTTGTTAAAGGACCAAACTAATTTTGTTTAAACAGAATTTGGGAAAGAACAATTTAGACATGCTGTGAGAAGTTTCCAGGAGGTGGCCGAGTGTTTACTGTCTATCTTCGGCTGCCTTCCAGCTACATCCTTCCACACGGCCTGGTATTATCAAGTTGAAAGCTTTCATACTGCTCATGGCCCCATGTCTCCACTTAGAGATCTCGGTGTTCCTACATTATTTCCTTTCTCCATGAATGTCCAGGTGTGTCGATTTTTCATACATTGTCTCCTCTTCCTGAACTGAATATTTCTAGTTTCCTACCATTTGCTACTATTTTCTGAAAAAAAAAAAAAACTCTTTTTAAAAAGCCTTATACCTGATCAGTGTATATAATGCCAGTTATTATATTTAATAATTTTCTTTCTTCACTACAACCTTATGAACATGCCCTAGAAAATTGAATTTAAAATGTATATCGTTGATCCTGGGTCCCCCATGAAATGGTCCCTCCTTGTGTCCTTCGTCTCTATAGTGACACCATTTTCAGATGCAGGAAATACTTTCCATATAAAAATAAAAGCAATAAATTTCATTAAATGACACAATGAAAATATATTCATTTTCATCCAAAACATCTGATTAAATCAATGAAAGTGTTTCTGTTTGGGGATTAAGTTCATCATTAATGTTTCTGTCATAATTCAGAGATTCCTAATTTAACGCACAGAGATTAATTTCAGAACTTTCACCAAGACAAATGTTAAGGAGGTTGGCTGTCAATTTTATGTTTCAATTATATTTATGATAAACAATCCATTCCTTTAAAACATTAACCATCTTCATCTAAATACATTATTGGTAAATAATGATGAACATTATTTACATATACAATTTTTCTCAGATGAGTCTGAAAATAGAGTTCAGTTAACATGGCTAGGTGTAGTGGTTTATACTCTTAACAACTCAGTGCTGGGAACAGAGAGCCCAATATCTCGATAGCCAGCCTAACCTATTTGGAGAGGTTGAGGAGAGAGACAGACCTTGCTTCAGAAAACCTGTGAGGGCCTCAGAGATGTAAATGTGCTAAGGATTTGACCCTAAGTACTAAAGTTTAGAAGCTATGTCCACAAGTTATCCTCTGACACATGCAGGATTGCACAATACACATTCCATGCACATTCGTAGACATACACAAAGTAAACAGATGGAGGTGAAGAAAAATTCAAGATGAAGCTGTCAGCTCCTCTTCAATGACACAAAAAGTTGTTTGATAGCTTCTTCACACACACACACACACACACACACACACTTGCATATCCACACATGTGTGTACACACACATGCACACATGTACAGACATGCAGCCATACAAACACATAAAAGCATACCACTTTTAATATGAGCTTTAAATCACAGATTTGAAGAGTTTTTATAAATGTGATTTGGTTATACATGAAAATGCTAAACAATAGACATGATAATTAGATTTTAAGACAAACATAGAAGAGAATGCAAGAACATACTTTTGTTTAAATTATCAAAGAATAGTAATTATACATAAAGTGATTTTAGAATAAATGTATCTTTTTGTTATAGAGAAGTTAAAAAGACAGTGAAGAGAGTTTCCATATAACCTGCACAATTTGCTTTATTAAAGCTTACATACATTACATTTAATGCTACATTTGTTACAATTAATGAGCCAAAGATATATTATCATTAAAGCCCATATATTATTCAGATTTCCTCAGACTTTTCTCTTTGCTTGCTGATTTCGGATCTCATCATGTCTGCTTAGCCTGCTCTTGCCTGGCAAGTTTTCGACGATTTCCCTTGGTTCTGATTCCCTTAAATGATACTCATCATATTCCACAGAGGACGTCCTTCACATGGCGGAGGGTATATCTGGTGTCCTTTCTGCAATTAGACTGGACTTTGAGGTTTTAACAAAAAAGTCCATAGTAGTTAGAGTTTCACCTTTTCCCTGCCATATCAAGGCAACAACTACCCAAAACACTTAAGTCTGCCTATCTTAACATGGGCAACTTGACCAAATCTCTGAACATCTGGTTTCTCCATTGTAGACTTTGTTTTGTTTTGTTTTTCTTCTTCCTTAAACATTTTACTTCTTTGAAGAAATATCTTGCATTCAATATTTGGGTAACTAAGGTCCATATAAGAGAACCATTCACGTAATTTCTACAAATAAAAATGAGGGAGAGAAATGCAGGGTGAAATGCAGCATATGACAGAAGAATCAAACTGTACAACAAATGTAGAAATAGTCTCTCTAAAGGGGATGCAGGGAAAGACACTGGCTTAGGTAAGGACTGTTGAAAATTAGTGAGACCTCAAAGTAACAAACACTTGTCAGTATAGTATGATCATTGAAAATGTTGCTTCTCATGGACCTAGTAGGAGAAAACTCTCCTACTGATAAAGGTGTAAACAAAAAGTAAGGATTTGCAAATAAACAAGAAGAGGAGCTACAAACTTGTGTTTAGTGTTTACTGGATTCAAATTGAAGACCTTAGTATGAACGCTTTACATACATACATACATTCATACATACATATCTACATACACACACATATAGTGATGTAGAAAAATAGTCATAGATAGAAGCAGTAGTACTGTGGTAGAAGTGAGTACTTCTAGAGCCAAGGTACTGTCTCTGAAGTGCCATTTTTTTTTTTCAGTAAAGAGAACCAGGGAATCTTGAAAAGGTACCTAAATCTTAGGTTGGGCCCTGTTTCATAATACTGGACACAAGGAAATTCTGCCCAAAGAAAGACAAACAAAACCACAAATCATACTATGATGTGGCCATGTTGGAGACAAACACATTAGAAGTTATTAGATACATATAAAACATCCAATTACTTCCTAGATTGTTGAGCCTTAGATGAAGGAGTATATAGAGATCGTTGATCCAGTCGTTGTTATAAGATTGGTTCTTCTGGGTATCAGCTGGCTAAACAAGACAGTGAGATCTGCCAGACCATCAATAAACTCCAACAACTGAGCAATATCCTATACGATGGAGTGACTGCTGGGATTCACTTTCTTCATCCACTTTACAAGCAACTTCAATTCATTCATTCACAAACTCATAGTCAGTGTATGCCCTGCCTTCTGGCCTCTTCGTAGACTACACAGGCAAAATGGTGTGAGACATTGTGCCAAACGCTTTGCTGTAGCCACCGCCGATGAAGCATTAAGGGCTAGAAGTGGGCTTGAGACAGGTGCAGACGTCGTACTGCAGTGAACATTTTGTACTATAGCATCATGTTTTCATTTGGGGACACTCGACCCAAGACTGCATTAGGACATGAAATGAAAATGATCTTTTCATTTGGAAACCACCATTGCCTCTTTACTTTTCTTTCTTTTGTTTTTTTAAAAAAACATTTTTTATGATAATTCACATAGAAAGTGTTTTTTGACATTTAAGACTGGTTTCAGTTCTTGAAACTGTTCTTGTCTGCTTTATAGCAGTGAGTGTTCAAATTCGTTGTGGGGGATGGGGGCTGTGACAAGGTTAGCTGTGTCCTCTGGGAGAGTCTTAGTGAAAAATAAAGAAATGCTCTATAGTTGTAATTGAATGGATGGATGAATGAAAAAATAAACAAACATCTAGCTGAGTGTGGTTCCCTGTCTTTGTAGTGTAGTGCTCAGGAGGTGCAGAGGCAGAAGGACCATGAGTTTTAACTATGTAGATAAGGTTATATTTGAGGCTAACTTGGCTTCCAAAGGACCCTTCCCAAATATCAAGCAAAAGTAGGTGTTCAAGACTCCATTGACACATAAATTATGAAGTAGGTAAATGGAGACCTATCACTTTTTTTCTTTACTGAAGAATATCAAATGAGATTTCTATAATTTTATCATATAGAGATTGATAAAAGACAAGACCAAGTTATTTTACAAATATACAATGAAAGAAGGATTTTCAAATCCCAAATCAGCAAAAATCTAATTGAAAGTAGCCACTAGGGTAAAGATTAATAACTGAACTGTCACTTACCCCTGCTGGGAGAAGGAAAACCAGTTTTCTCCACACTAAGACTAAGTATGTCAACCAAGACAGGCTTCATATAATAGACTCTACAGTCTTTTTGTGTGTTTCTATTTGATTACAGTTTGGTATTTTTTTCTGGTGTTGTTTAACTTTGTTTTCTTGATTTTTTGATGGGGAGTTGCTGTTGTATTGTATTTTTGTCTATTTTTTTGAAATAGAACTTGAAGTTGGGTGGTAGGAAAGGGGAAATGATATGAATGGACTTGGAGGAGGGGAAAACAAGATCAAAATGTATTTCAATTTCAAAACTTTTAAAAATACAATTGTAATAAAAATTTTGAAAAAAGAATTATTCATTAAGTTATATTAAAATAGAAGATGAAAGACTAACTGCACTGATTATTTTTTCCCATATCAGATACACTAATCCACAGACCTGAGATGTAGTAAACATTATTATGTTAAACAATTATTATTTTCTTGTTATTTTAGTTTGTGTTATAGATTATAGGTTTAGACAGTAGAAAAGATTTTGGCAAACATACTAAAATAAAAGAAGATAGAGTACCTTTGGTGTATTTAGTATTGATATCAAATAGGGAGGACATTTATAAGAGGCTAACTAAATTTCTCTATATTTTAGTATACATGAAATGGGTCGCATTCCAGAAAAATAAAAAATTAGTGTTTATAATGATTCTTGTAATAAATTTTATAAACACTAATGAATTTCAAAAAATAAATGTACAGGAATATGTAAAAGAAATGTCATTGTCATTAAATAATTTTTATTAAATCTTTGAATTTGATTTTAGCTTTGCTTCCTTAGATTGTACAAATTGATGGAAAGATTTCAATCTTCAATTATGAATCAATCAAAATCCTATCTCAAATAGAACTCATGGTATTGCTGTGAGAGATTAATTACGCTTAGAACTACATTTGAAAAATGTTATATCAAGCCACATGCAGTTGTTTATTAAATAATAACACTCCAGTTAAATAGGTTTTCTTTCCAGTGAGTCACAAAAATTCAATATTAGGAAATTAAGAATAAATAATTATAAAAATTAACCAAAGAATATAAAAATTCTATCTTGAAAGACTCAGCCAAATTAATATTAGACATCTTATCAATTATTCATAAGGCATTTACCAATTATGAATAAGAGACAAAAATAAATAAATCTCTAGAATGATGAATTCTATTTGTCTCAAAATGACATGCAATATTATGTCTGATTGCAAAATACTAGGACCCTCCTCTTGCAGGTCTAGGAGAAGATATCACCAGTATTATTTTTCAATTGATTTCTAGTGTTAGATTTGTTGAAGCATTATTTATAAACAGGGCAATTTATTCTTTTCAAGTATATAGTTTGATAATTAGACAGGAGTACTTATGTCACAAGAATAAAAATAAAATACTATCATACTTTCTTACCGGTGTTCTGTGATCTCTGGGATCTCAGGCTGTAGGGACTCTCCATCTGACATCTCGTTTGCATTTATCTTTTTCAGAATTCCACATCAGATCACGACTTCTTCATGATGCTTGATAGTTTTAACATTCATCCATGTGGTTTCAGTAACATTATTTATTTTTACATCTTCATTGTTATCATTTATGCCCTGGCAGTGTTTAAATATGTATGGGCAGCCTTTTTACGGTGGTTCTCCGGATGTTTCTATCCTGGGCAGTCCTAGATGCTTGTGTTACTGTCATATCTAAAGTTCGACCATCTTCCTTTATGCTGTCTATTCAGCATTTTGGGGGGGGCCTCCCTCTTAGCTTTATCTCATGTACTCCTTCAAGCAGTGCTATCTTCGAGTATCTGCCAGCATTCATTCTCATAACATGGTCGATGTATCTCAAGCACCATTGCCATATCCTGTAGTTTACTTCCTTCTGTAGATGAAGATGCTTTGTTACACAGTCTACCTCTTTGTGTGATACCTAAAATCCTTCTGAGACATGCCATCTCAAACACATCAGCCACTGTTCTAAGGAGCATTTCTTTGTCCAGGTTTCAGGATTGTAAAGAAAGCAGCTCAAGACAAGTGTCCCATATACTTGTAATTTTGTTGCTGTTATGTCTCTTGCTAACCAAACATTTCCTAGTGCCTGGAATGCAGTCCTTACTATCCCTATCTGCCTCCTAATGTTCGAAATACTCCCCTCCTTTGAACTGAGGTTGCCTCCCAGATAGACAAAATTGACTGTTTGCTTGTGGTGCTGATTCTTTACTACAATGTTAAAATTAAAATGTGTGCCCTTTCCATGTGTGCCCTTCCCAGTCTTTTCAATATTTACTTTCATACCAAGGTTTTCAGTTACTTATACCACTTATACAACTGTATTTACCATGGCCTGTAGCTCATTTGGACTTTCAGCAAGTAGTGCTATACTGTTGGCGAAACGCAAGTTGTTGATTTGCACCCCACCTATCTGCACACTTTTCTCCTCATCCTCCAGGGCTGTTGCTATTACTAATTAGAGGAATATATTAAAGAGTAGTGGTGAGAGGACGCATCCCTACTACACTCCTATGATTGTCATAAACTGATCACTTAGTTTTCTGCAGACTTTGACTGATGCAAAGTTATCTTTATAGGCATTTTTTGTAGTATTTTTATATATTTTCTCTGGGTATCTGTAGAACCTCATTATTTCCCAAAGTCCTTCCCTCCAAATGCTATGAAATGCCTTCCTGAAGTCGATGTAGCAGACATGTCAGTCTTTTCCAAATTCTTTGTATTTTTCTGCCATTTGCCTCAAAATGAAGAGCTGATCAATTGTGTGGTACGGGAGAATTGTCTGTATTCTGTCAATCTGTTTATTTGGAATAAAAGCTGATTGGCCAGGCAGGAAGTATAGGCGGGTCAATCAGGCAGGAAGTAGGGGCAGGGTGATGAGAACAGGAGAATGCTAGGAAGGCAGAAGCCCGTCCCTCCCAGTTCCTGCCAAGACCACTAAGAAGCAAAATGTAATCTGGCCAGCTGAGAAAGGTACCAAGCCATGTAGCTACATAGATAAGAATAATGGGTTAATATAAGCTACAAGAGCTAATAAGTAGCCTGAGCTAATGGGTCAATCAGTTTTAAAAGTTATGGAGATCTATGTGTGATTTTCTTTGGGACTTGCCAGTTGTGGGGTACCAGGAGGGATAGAAACCCCAAACAAGCCGGACCTCATGCTACAATTGTGCTCCTGTTAGCTCTGAATTTGCACTGAGCCTCTGCTAGGATTTCTTCTGTTTTGCCCTTGATTCTTTGTACGATAATGGAGGAGAAGATCTTGCTACTATGGCACAACAAACTAATTCCCCTGTAATTTGAGCAGTTCAGTTAGAATGTCCTTCTTCTCGTGTATGGGAATTCTGAATGAGTGCTTCCATTCCGTAGGAAATACTTCGTGTTCCTGTATCTCTCTGAAGAGTCTGAGAAGTGCATCAGCCCCTGAGCCTATTTTAGCTGCCTCCAACTCCTCCACAGTGATGTCATCCACTCCTGGGGCCTTCTTGAGTTTCACTCTCTTGATAGCTTCCTCTATCTTGCTCCTGTCAATATTTAATATTTCTTCATCATCTCTGGTGTTAGAATGGTTGCCAAAGTGTTTCTAGTTGCAGTCTACATTGACAGCATTAGGGGCAAAGTATTGTCTCTATCTTTGTTTTATTTCCCCTGGTTCTGTTAATAAATGACCTTGCCGATCTATCATCACCTGAATCTGAGGAGCACATCTAGCAGTTATTTGTCTGATAGCTTCATAGACAAGATAAGCTTTTTTATGTAGTTTAGCCTCTTCTTTTTACATAGTAGTCACATATTAACATATTTTAATATGTATGTATAGGGCAACTGATCCTATTTTCACATATTCTTGTCCTGTATGGTTTTCTGTATAGTTGCATTGTTCATGAATAAATATAACATTTTCTTATTGAATCTTTTTCTTAAAATTTTCTAAATAGGTAGTGAGAATTCCTTTTTCCTCATCTTAATTTCTGTCTGAATTATAGAACCATTACAATCTCTAAAACTAAATTAGAACAAAATAAAATGACAAAATTTGAATTACAATTGCTTTGATCTGTCTCTGTCATGAACGAACACCTTAATTTTATTTTCTTACTTCTGATTGTAAGATTTCTTACTGTATTTACCGTAATTTTTCTTAATAATATTTTATAGGTTGCAGGGCGTAGAGTTTGATCAAAAAGTTATGTGATTTTTTTTTTAATTTTCACTTTTAACTGTTCAGTTGACTGTTCCTTCTTGGAATTCTTTCAACTTATTAGTCACATACTTGCCCATTCTGTCTCTTTATAAAATTCTAAAGTCTTACTCTGAAGACAGGATGTGAATATAGACAGATCCTCTCTTATGTTAATATTTTAAATTTATCTAGACTCATAGTGAAATGTTAAATGAAAGAAAGGAGGGAAGACCATCTTTTTCCCTCTCTCCCATTACGGAGAAATAAACTTTCCTCATTAGTATGTTAATTTAAGAATTTTAACAGAGAACTATGTTTTAGTTTTGAAATCTTTACTCTTAATAATGGGCTTGATTATATTTCCATGTGTTTTATACTTTTAAAATTTTTAAATTCTCATGAGGTATATAAACATTTTTTATTATATTTTCCACATAAACTGGAAGCATCTTATGTAAAAAGCCACTTTTTGTGTTCTTTATCTGGTATTAATATTAATATTCCAGCATTTTTTGTGTTGGAATTATCTTGTGAATTTACCTATTCTTTTATATTTAACAAATGTCTTTATATTTGACATTGGCCTCCATATTGGTAACAGATATTACTTTTTATTGGTTTATATTATTTGACAATCTATGACATTTAGCTAAGTGTTTGTACAGTTTATATTTAATGTAATAATTGAATTACAATATTTATTTTTTTATGTTTTCCACTGCTTTCTGGTTTAGGTTGCATTAACATTATATATGCAAATTTATTCACACTATGTTGTTCTCACATTGCACAGTATTTTTGTAAAATTTCATATTCCTTGTCTTATCAGTCATCTGCCTAGGAGTTTCCTTTTAATAGTTCTGGTTATTGTGGTAGGTGGTGAGAGGAATTGGAATGCATTGTGGATATATATGAAATTGTGAAACACCAAAATTAATCAATTTATAGAGAAAATATTAAATATTCTGATTTATCTAGAATTTATCCTATTACTTTTTAAAAGCTTGACAATTCTTTATTATATATTTAGCTCTAATAATTTTGGGAATTTTGTGAAAATTATGTTATTTCACTACAATATATTTTTTCTCAATGGAATACCTTTGACCATTTGCTGTGTTCTCCTCTCTTTCTCTCTCTTGCTCTCTCTCTCGCTTGCTCTGTGTGTGTTAGTGAGTTTGTGTGTGTGTAATAATCAGTATTGTTTTGCTGAAAATACGGTTAATTCTGACCTCACTAGTCAATTATCTTTATCAATGTATTATTTTATAATCAATAGGCTATTACAGATGGAGAGGCCTGCTTTTTTATCCCAGCTGCCCAGCTAGCTTACACCTGAAATAACCACACAAAAACTGTATTAATCAAATTACTGCTTGGCCCATTAACTCTAGTTCCTTATTGGCTAATTCTTACATCTTAATTTAATCCATTTCTATTAATCTGTGTATCGTCACATGACTGTGGCTTCATGCAACATTCTAACTGGCATCCAGCTCAGGCAGAAGATGCATGGTGTCTCTCACTCTACCCTTCTTGCCAGCACTCAGTTCTGTCTTCTCTGCCTACCTAAGTTCTGCCCTATCAGGCCCAAAGCAGTTTCTTTATTCATTAACCAATGAAAGCAAGACATGAACAGAAGAACCTCCTATACTAGGCTATTTATTTTTATCATTGTAGCTCTATAGTAAGTTTAAAGTTGAATCAGTCAGTTTCTTTTGTTTATTAATTTCACTACTATGCTATCCATTGTTGAACTTCTGACTGTTCCTTTAAACATTAGAAAATGGCTAGGGTTCAAGAACTTGCACTGCAAGTATAAAGACTAAATTTCAGGTGCCCAACACCCATATAAATGCCAGTTGAACATGGCAACCAGACTAAAATTTTAGTTCACAGAAGGTAAAAACAGAAGATCTCTGCAAAAAACTGGATAGCAAGTGAGCAAATGTCAACAAAGTCTGCATCCATTGGGAGACCCTGCCTCAATAAATAAGATGAATAAAATGGAGATCTGTGAAAGAAGAATCTTGAAATAAATTTTGAGCTTCAATTCAATTCACCCTCACACACATGTATTCACATACATGCAGTCATGCTTGCATAAATATTCATGCACATATTTGAAAAATAAAGTTTAGAATGAGCTTGTCAGTATCCACAAAATAGTTTGTTAAAAACTTGAAGGATGTTAACTTTAGAAACCATGTTGGGAAGAGTGAACATATGAAATACTTTAGTTTTTCAGTTCAGAAATACTTCTTTCTTATTTTAGATATAGTTACTCTTCTTTCATCAGAGTTTTGAGATTTCTACATATAGATTTTATGTGTGATTTGATATATCTACAACTAAATGTTTCATTGTTCAAAATCAAAATAAATTACCTTTTTATTGTTTTCCAAATTCTAGTATTTCATTGATTCTAAAGAGGAATAAATTTTTCTCATCTTATGAAATGGTCTTACTATAAACTATTTCCAAGTGTTTATCAACTATTGCATTAAATTTAAATAGTCTTGTCACGTGTAAAAACAGAACTTTTTTATTTCTAGTTTGTGTCTTTATTATCATTGCTTCTCTTCTTGAATTGTTGAATCTCTCATACCATGATAAATAAAATTTGTGAGAAAAAACATACTTGTGTTTTTCAAAACATAGGAGAAAAATATTCTGGAACGTTCTGTTAAGAAAGTTAATATGTAATATTACATACAGACCTTTTATAGGTGCCTCTTACCAAGAGAGTCTGTTTTCTTATTTTTAGTGTTCTGAATGTGTTATGGATTTTGTCCAATGCATTTTCTGCATCGATTGACAAGATTATATGGTTTTGTCCTTTAGTCTGTTGATATGGTGGATTACATAAATTGATTTTCAAATGTGGATGTAGCTTTGCATAGCTGGACTAAATCCAGCCTGGTCGTTTTGTATAATTTTTCTCTTATATTGTTGCAGTCAATTTGTTAATATTTTCATGAGGATTTTTTTATCTGTGCTCATGAGAGATAAGGGCATGTACTTTTTCTATTTTGTAATGTCTTTATCTGGTTTTCATATTAGTATAAAGCTGGCATCATAAAAGGATTTGGGAAATGGCTTTCTATTTCAATTTCCTGGTAGAGATTGCAATGAACTGGTATGATTTCTTTCTTATATGTGTTTCAGAATTCACCAATGCAACATTGTTTGCCCTAGTAGATAATTATTTATTCAATTCAATAATTATGTACTAATTCTGTTTACCTATTTTTGCTTATGTGAGTTTTGTTAGTTTTTGTCTTTCACATAACCAGACTATTTCACCTTAGTTACCAAACTAGTAGTAATGGAGTGTCCATGCTATGCCTTCATTAGCCTCTTTGTGACTGTATTAGTTTAATGTTATCATTGCTTTGATGAAATACTATGATCCAAAGAAACTTAGGGAGGGAAAGGTCCATTTGACTTAAGTTTCCACATTCGTGTTGGTCATTGAAGGAAGACAGGGTAGAAACTCAAACAGGGCAGGAACCTGAAGACAGGAGCTGATGCAGAAAACATGGAAGAGTGCTGCTTACTGGCTTGCTCTCCATGACATGTTCAGGCTGCTTTCTTATAGAATACAGGACTGCCAGCCCAGGGATGGCACCACCCACAATGGGTGCTCTCCCCCATTAATCACTAATTAAGAAAATGCCCTATAGGCTTGTAGAACCCAAACTGATGAAACCATTCTCTCGATTGAATTTCTCTCCTCTCTGATGACTCTAGAGTGTGTCAAGTTGACAGAAAACTGACTTGCACAGTGACCTCAGAAAGGTATACTGTTTTTCATCTACGGTATCAGTAACTTGTGCAGTCTCTATTTTTCTTCAGTTTAGTTTGGAAAGAGGTTTATCGATTTCATTGGTTTTTAAAACAACAGTAATTGATTCGCAGGCTTCATTATTTTATGTTCTTAATTTCATTGATTTCAACTCTAATTGTTCCTATTTATTAACTTCTATTTACATTATTATCTTTATTATTGATTTTTAAATGTTTTTTTTCTAACATAGTCACTGCTATAAGTTTCCCTCTGAGAGATACTTTTATTATATTCTGTGACTTGTGGTAAGTTTTGTTTTCTTCTCTGCAGTTCAGAACTTTTTAGAATTTCCATTGGAAGTTCTCAGTGTTGCTGCTGATTTTCTGGGTTTTATTTAGAAGTATAAATCTAAATCTCCATATAGTTTATGTTTTTCTGTCTTTTTTTCTTAAACTCCACTTTAACTACTCTGTGATCTGATGTGGTATGCTTCTTTTAATTTTTTAAGGCATTTTAGTGTCCTAGAATGTTGCTGACTCTTCTGCTTGAACTTGAGGAGGAGACAGTTTTACTGTGTTGAACTTGGAGCAGGGTATGTGCCAATTATGTCCCATTGACTAATGTTTCTATTCTTTACAACTAAATATTTGCAGGCTGTGTTTCTAAGCAGAAAGAGGGTGCTGAAGTCTGTACCTTGAAGAGAAAACAAAACTATTTCTTGATGCTTTACTCTCACCTCCTTTTGTCTTCTGTATTTTGATTGTTTCCTTATTAATGCATCTACATTGATAATTACCATTTATTCTGAGAAAATGGACCCTTTTATTAATATGTATCACCCCTCTTTATTCCTGATATTTTTCTTTGTTCTCAAGTCTGCTTTTGATAAAGCCAATATGGTTACTTCCACTTCCATTAGGTTGTTAGCACAGTAGCTCTTTTTATATTCCTTTAATTTTATCTACCCGTGCCTTCATATTCAAAATGTTTATCTCAGACTGATTGTAGTAGGACCTTGTTAGACTTTGAATCTAGTTTGACAACCTGCCTTTTTATTCTATGTGTGCTGCAACCTTGCCATGTCCAGTATACAGCATTTCACAACACTCTTTTCAACGCCAGGCTCCCGTGTTCTTTCAGCTTTAGTTTTGGTTAACCCACTCCTTATCTCTCACAAGCCCTCCTTGCTCCCATCCTGACTGGAATGTTTAGCTCCCAGTATTCTCCCCTGTGTTTTCATATCACATGTATTCCCTTTGCCTCTCCTATTGCATTGATTTACTTCAACTGTAAGACATTAAGTTCCCAAGAAGCTTCTTCACATATGCTCTCTCCGTCTCCCTACCATTTCTCACATCATAGTCATTCTAAAGAAGCTCTCTTTCTCCGCAATGCTCCGCATCTGTTTTCATTTCACTTATATTCTATTACCTCTCCAAGTGGACAATCCCTGATGGTGGCCTATTTCTAGCCTCCTAGATTCCCTATGTACTCATGTTAAACAAAGAAAACAAGTCATTTGAAGCTAGGATCATCATATAACAAAGAACATGAGGTGCTTTTCTTTTTGAGTCTGCATGACATTACTCAGTACAGGATTTATCCAGTTCTGTTCATTTACTTAAAATCTTCTGATTTTGTTTTTTTTTCAGCTGAGTAATATTCCATTTGGTATATATACCACATTTCATTACCTATTTATCAGCTAATGGCCATCGAGGTTAATTTCATTTCTCAGCTATCATGAGTAGGGTGACACTGAGAATGAACGTGCCAGTATCCTGTAGTAAGATAAAACGCCCTTAATGTTTGTCAGGAGAGGTCAAATGGTAGGTCTAGTCTAGTTTTTTTGTGAGACTTCCAGACAGATTTCTAGACTGGCTGTATTGGCTTATACAGACACCAACAGTGCAGAGACAACCCCATTGACCCCCACTCACACTACCATATGTTGTCATTTGCATTTCTGTTGATGACCATTCTGAGCACATTGAGATGAAATGCTACTCTAGTTTTTTAATCTCCATTTCTTTCATGACTAAGGATAGTGAATGCTTTTTTTATCAGTTTAATAACCATTTGTGTTTCTTTTGATAACTTCCTCAGTTCCACAGTTTAATTTAATTTATTTAATAAAATAAATTATCATAGAATAAAAACTAATATTTTATAATTGGACAAAACAACCTCACAGAATGAAAAGATCTCAAGAGAAGGTACAGATGACAAAAACCCACTCCTTGATATACTCAGGAATCACATTAAAAACAGTAAACTGAAAGCCATTATGTATGAAAGGAACTTGCAGGGTAAACAGATAGCAGAAAAATATATGCATTAAAAATATAAAGAATAAGATCATATTTTTAAAGGAAAATCCCAGATATTATACTATGAGACAAGGAACCAGCAACGATGCCAATGAGTTTGTTTTGTGTTCTCTATCTAGTGCTGGGCACACAATCTACCAGTAGTAGTAGTTTTCCCAGTGAGATGCCCTTGGAGAAAACTAAATTTTCATTTTTAAGTGATTATCAACTGGCTATAGCTTCTGGGCTAGGGATGGGTGTGTCTTCTCAGCTATAGGACCTTATCTGGTGCACATCCATGCCGGCCCTGTGCATGCTGCCTCAGTCTCTGAATTCATATGTGAATTGACCCTGCTGATTTAGAAGGCCTTGTTTTATTGATGTCCTTGATTCCCTCTGGTTTGTACACTCTTTTCACCTCCTCTTCCTCAGGGTTTCCTGAGCCCTGAGAGGAGGAGGTGAAGGAGATACTGTAACATAAAGGGAAGGCTTGTTGGGGTTTTTGTCCTGCCTGACCCCCAGCTGTTTAGTCCCAGAGAAAAATCACACAAAGGACTCCGTAAGTTATAAAGCTGATTGGCCTTTTAGGTCAGGCTACTTATTAGCTAACTCTCACATCTTGATTAACCCATTTTTCTGATCTATGTTAGCCATGTGGCTCAGTACCTTTTTTTTTTTTTTTTTTTTTACGGTATGTATTCACTCAGTACCTTTTTTCAGTGGGGCAGCTCACATCCGGCTGCTTCAGTGATCTGGGAAGGAGTGGAAGGAATCAGCTTCCTCCTCCCCAGAATTCTCCTGCTCTCCTTGCATCATTTCCACTTCCTGTCTGGTTTTCCTGCCTATACCTCCTGCCTGGCCAATCGGCGTTTATTTAAAACATGATTGACAGAATACAGACAATTCTCCTGCACCAAGATACCTCAACTAAAGCAGAATGTTCCAATGTTTCTCTCTCTGTGTGTTTCTGCTTCCTTTTTTTTCAGTCTCTCCATAATGTCTGACTCTGGGTCTCTGTATCTGTCTCCATTTACGAAAGGAGGAAACTTCTCTGATAATGAGTTAACCTGGTACTGATCTATGAGTATTGCGTAATATAATCAAAAGTCATTTTACCACTATATTTTTAAAATTTTTAAGACTAGTAGTATTTGGTTTTACTCTAAGTCCCTATACTTTCTTGTCTCAGGTCCTTGGTCACTCAAGCAGTGTTGAGTATGGGTTCCATACTGTTAAGTGGAAATTTAGTCAAGTCAGATACTGATCAGTTACTCCCACAAGCTTTGTGCCACCATTATACCGTGGTATCTTGAAGACAAGACACCACTGAATATCAAAAGTTTTGTGATTAGGCTAGTATTTATGTTTTTCCTTTGATAGAATGCAGATGGCATTCTATATCAAAGACTTTTCCTGTCTTTGTAGGGGTAAAAGCTCTTTGTATTCCCCAGCTCCATTTCTCCATGGTCAGTGAATTGTGTAGATGTTGTCTTCAGCAATGGGGCCTTGCTGTCAGTTTGTGAAGAACAAACTATAGTTTTGACATCAGTTAGTTGTTTGGGGATCCCTATGGGAAAGCCTTTGGCCAACAGTTCAATTAGTTGTAGCATCATCCTGAAACTGCGTGTTTCATTTGGTGATAGAAGATGGCCAGCTGGACCTATGTTTCCTCCATTATTTTGGTGATTTCACTTAGATAGTTATTTTGAAATGCTTCTACTGTATCCTGTTTTCATACCAACCTTCAAATGGTCTTTAGCTTTAGCTGTCTCTTCCTGAATTTCCACCATTGTCCCCTTCCCCATGTGGTCTTTCCACCAGCCTTCCTTCTATAAATAGCTATTGTATTTCCCTTTCCTAGAAAAATCTATCTGCTCCAACCCTAATCCCTTACTCTCTACCTAACCTCTGGGATTCTAATGATTAAAGTTTATCATTGATTTAGCAAGTAATTTCCACATATAAGAGAATACTTAACATATTTTTCTTCCTGGGTCTCGGTTACCTCACTCTGGATGATTTTTTTTCTGTTTGCATTAATTTACTGATTTCATGATTTCATTTTTTAATAGCTGAAAAATACTCCTTTGTGTACATATAACATTTTTCTTATCCATTCTTCTGTTGAGGAACCTCAAGATTGTTTCCAATTTCTGGCTATTATGAAGACAACAGCCTTCATAATATGTTAATGAACATGATTGAGAAAGCATCCTTTGGCACGATGAACCATCCTTTGGGTATGTGCCTAAGAGTGGTATAGCTGGATACTGGGAGTAATTTGGCTCCCATATTCCTGAGGAACTGCCACACTGGTTTCTATAGTGGCTGTACAAGTTTGTGCTTACAGCAGCAGTGCATGAGTGTTCTGCTTACTCCACATCCTTGCCTTCATGGGATGTCACTTATTTGAATGATTTTAGGCACTCTGAAAGGGATTAAGATGGGAATCTAACATGAAAACCTAATAAATAAGGATGTTGAATATTTCTTTCTTTCTCAGTCACTTCAGATTTCTATTTTGAGAATTCTATTGAGACCTGTACCTCCTTTTTAAAATCAGGTTATTTGTTTACTTGATAGCAAGATTTTGAACTCTTTATATAGTTTGGATATTAGTCCTCTATCAGATATGTAACTAGGAAAAAAATTTTTTTGCATTCTGTAGGCTGCTGCTTTACCTGAATGACAGTGTCCTTTATCGTGCAGAAGCTTTTAGGTTTCATGAGCTCCCATTTACTTATTATTGATCTTAGTACCTGTGCTAAAAAGTTTTGTTAAGAAAGTCTTCTCTTTTGCCAGTGAGCTCAGGGTTATTCCTCACTTTCTCCTTTATCAGATTCAATGTATCTGGTATTATATTGAATACTTTCATCCATTTGGAGTTGAGTTTTATACAGAGTGATAAGTCTGGACCTAATTTGGTTCGACTATATGCAACTACACAGTTTGACCAGCGCTATTTGTGAAATACACCATCTTTTTCTCCCATGTGTTTCTGGCTTCTTTAATAAAAATCAGGTACATATTGGTGTGTGGATTTCTGTCTGGGTCTTTGATTCAATTACACTTATTGTTGGGTCTGTTTTTATGCCAATGCCATGATGTTTATATTACAATAGTCTTGTAGAACAACTTAAAATCAGGAATGGTAAGACCTTAGGCAATTTTTATATTATTCAGGATCAATTTAAGTATACTGGATTTTTGTGTTTCTATTTGAAGCTGTTTATTTGACCTTCTAGTATCTGTGAATTATTGTGTTGGAATTTTGACAGTGATTGCACTACATTAATGCTACTGATCCATGAACTTCTGAGTTCTTTCCATCTTCTGATATCTTCTTCAATGTCTTAATGTTTTTAATCTTGCAAGTCTTTCACTTTCTTAGATTATCCCAAAATATTTTGTATTATCTGTCCCTATTGTGAAAAGTGTTATTTCCATGATTTCTTTTTCAATCTATTTGTATTTTGAGTATGGGGGGGGTAATGAGTTTTAAAAGTTGATTTTGTATGCAGCTACTTTGCTAAATGTGTTTATCAGCTGTAGGAGTTTTCTGGTAGAATTTTTAAGGTCACTGCTATATACTATCATATCATTTGAAAATGTACTTTGACTTGCTTCTTCACAATTTGCATCTCTTTGATCCCCCCAGTTGGCTTACTACTCTAGCTAACACTTCAAGTACAATTGAATAAGTATGGAGAGAGTGGACAACTTTATCTTGTTCTTGATTTTAATGGAATTTTCTTGAGATTCTCTTCATTTCTGTTGATGTTGGCTATGGGCTTGTTACAAACTGCCTTCATTATGTTTGGGTATGTCTGTTGTATTCCTAATCTTTTCAGAATTTTTTTTCAAGGAAGTGTGCTGGATTTTTTCAAAGACATTTTCTGTTTCCAATGAGATGATCATGTGGTTTTTGTCTTTGTTTGTCTATATGGTGGAATATATTTATTGATTTATAGATGTTGAACCATCCCTGCATCACTAGGATGAAGCCCACTTGAACATGGCAGATGGTCTTTTTGGTATGTTCTTGGATTCACTGTGCAAGAATTTCATTGTAAAATTTTGCAAATATATCAGTAAGTGTATTTGGTATGACTCTTTCTTTATAGGGTCTTTGTGTAGTTTGGTAATGTGGCATTGTAAAACCAACTGGGCAGTGTTCCTTCTGTTTCTATTTTGTGAAATAATTGAAGAAAAATTGGCATTAACTCTGCTTTGAAAGTCTGGTTGGATTTTTAACTAAAACTATGTGGCCCTGGACTTTGATTGTGAAACTGTTTCAATTTCACCAGTGGATATAAGTTATTTGATTTGCCCATCTGACCTTGATTTAACTTTGTTTTGTGGTATCTATCAATAAAATTGTTCACTTCCTATAGACTTGCCATTTTTGTGGAGTTCAGGATTGAAAGTATGTTCTTAGCATCCTCTGGATTCCCTGAGTTTCTCGTATGTCTCCCCTTTCATTTCTAATTTTGTTAATTTGGATGTTATCTCTCTATCTCTTAGTTAATTTGGAGAAGGTTTTGTGAATTTTACTGATTTTCTCAAAGAAACAACTCTTTTTTTTTTTGAATGCTGTAGTTTTTGTTATTGTTGTTTGTTTGTTCCTATTTTTTGAATTTAAGCCCTGAATTTAATTCTTTTTCTGAAATACTCATTATGGGCATGATTTCTTCTCTTTGTTATAGAGCTTTCAGTTGTCATCTTTAGTTACTAGCATGAGTAACTAGATCTCTTAAATTATTTTTTGTGGGCAATTAGTGTTATTAACTTATGTTTCAGAATTGCCTTCCTTATGTCCCACAAGTTTGTGTAAATTGTCCATTCATTTTCATTCAATTCTTGAAGGTCTTTAATTCATTTCTTAATTTTTTCGACCCATTTTTATTCAGTAGAGAATTATGCAATTTCCATGAATTTTTAAGCTTTCTGTTGTTGACATACAGTTTTAATCCATGGTGGTCAGATAGGAAGCGGAGAGGTTTTTCTGTATATTTTTTATATCTTGAGAACTTGCTTTGTGTCCAATTATGTGGTCAATTTTTGAGAGTGTTCCATGAGGTACTAATAAGAAGGTATTTCCTTTTTACTCATTGATATCTCTCATCACCAATGCTCTCAATTTTTGGAATGTTCTGTAAATATCTGTGATGTTCATTTGGTTTAAAATATCAGTGGTTCCTGCGTTTCTCTGACTAGTTGTTGTCTGGATGATCTGTTATGGATAAGAATAGTATATCTAAATCTCCTACCCAAATTTGTAAGGTTCCATATGTAATTAGTGCTGTGATATCATTCTTTTATGAACATATGTTGTCTTATGCTTGATGCATAGATGCTAATTGCAATGTCCTCTTGGTGGAGTTTTCCCTTCATTAGTAAATAATATCCTTACCTGTCTCTTTATCTTAATTTTGGATGGAAGTGTATTTTAGGGGATATTAAAATGGCCACACTAGTTTGCTTCTTAGATCTGTTTGCTTGAAATACATTTTTCCTTCCTTTTACCCAAGGCAATATCTATCCTTGATGGTAAGGGTGTTTCTTAGATGCAGTAGAAAGATGTTTTCCCATCCATTTTATTGATGAATTGAGACTATTGGTGATGAAAAATATCAATGAGTTGTGTTTGTTAATTAGTGTGCTCTGCTGATTAGTGATTTTTCTCATGCAGTGCGTATGTTTCCTCTCTTTTAAGTTTCTGGTATGAGATATTTTATTCTTTGTCTTCTGTTTTGTGTGGTTAACCTATTTGTATGTCACTATTATTATGTTAATCTTACAAACATTTCTCTTAGGAATACTTTTAAGCGTTTCATAATTTTGGCATGTTGTACTTTCATTAAATTAGAGGGATTTTAAACTTTCATTATTGATTTCATTTTTGACCCAGGTGTCATCTAGTAGCTTCTGTTTAGTCTCCATGAGTTTTTGTACATTCTGTAGCTTCTGTTGTTGATATATAGATTTATCTCTTTGTGACTAGATAGAATTCAGGTTGTTATTTCAATTTGCACAGATTTGCTGTGTCTTAGAAAGCAATTGATTTTGAAAAAAGTTCCATGGGTTGCTGGGAAGAAAGGGTATTCTTTAGTGCTTGGTGGAATGTTCGTAGATATGTGTTAGATCAGTTTGGTTTATGATGTCATTTATTTCTAGTGTTTCTCTAGTTAGCTTTTGTTCAGGTGACCTGTGTATTGATGAGGGTGGGGAATGAATCCACCCTCTATTACTATGCTAGGGTTTATCTGTGGCTTTAAATGTGGTAGTAGTGTGTCTTTTATGATACTGGGTATACCAATGTTGAGTGCATATATGTGTAGGATTGTAAAACTCACAAGTTGTGTAGCTTAATTCTCTTGTGGAACTCCTCATAGTGAGGTTGTCTTGACTCATTTACAGGTGTTTAGGACCCTATTGTTCATACTGTGTTACTTTATCCAGTCTTAATACCTGGGAAGGTGCTTAGTCTTACTGAAACTTGATAGGCCATTTTTTGTTGATACTTCTGGGAGACCTGTCCTTTCCTAAAGAGAAATGGAGGATGGGTAGATTTGGGATGGGAGCTGAGAGGGTTTAGGGGGAAGGACTAGGGCAAGAGAAGGGAGAAGAATCTGCAGCCAAGATGTTAAACAGATAGATAGATGGATGGACGTATAGATAGATAGATAGATAGATAGATAGATAGATAGATAGATAGATAGATAGATAGATAGATAGATAGATAGATAGATAGATAGATATAGACAGACAGACAGACAGACAGACAGATAGATAGATTTACAACATGTTTCTGTCAAATACGCAGGTGTTATTCTAATGGACAGGCCTTTCTAAGTCTCTTAACATTTGTCTTTCAGATTTCAAAACTCTCAATTTTTGCTGTAATTTTAACTACAGTGTGCCATGGAGAGTTTATTTGATGACAGTTCTGTTTATTTTATGTTCTGTAAAACTCTGGTAATAGAGAGACGTTTTTTCTAGGTTTAGATTTTTTCTTCAGTGATTTTTTGAAAGTATGTTCTATACTTTGGCAATGTTCTTATTTTTTTATGCCTATAATCCAAAAATCTCAGGGCTTTTAACTGTCCTAGAGTGCTCTCTGTTTCATTCATTATATAATTTAAAATTGTGTCTATCACTGAGTGAACCAGTTCCTCTTCCTATTCTTCTGGCTATGACTGTCTGTTTTCCACCATGGTCTTTTCTATTGGAGAGACTTCCCAGTTAAATTTGCTTTATTAAGTTTTTAATTTCTAACCTCTTTTCAGTCTGACCTGTCCTCGATCATTCTTTTTATTTAATTCATTTTTAATATGTTGTATTGACTTCTTTATTTTATTCAAGCTTTGTTTTCATTCCTTTGAAAGTACCTACAGGTCTTCCCTGAGTTCTCTGATCGTAGTTATATTTGTGTTTCTGAATTCTTTGTTTGGGAGTTCTTCCAGAAAGTTTAGATTAGGGAACATTATTATAGGATTAATGGTTTGTGGATGAGACTTTCTGCCTTTGATTTTCATGCTGTTTTCAGTACTGAGAATTACATCTGAAGTAGCTTGTCAGTTGTGTTTGTCTGTCTGTAAGTCCACCCCACCTCAACTTTTCCTGTCTTTTTTCCATGGAACAGTTTATAATATTCACTGGAGGATTAAATCTCTGTATAGTTGAAGGGCAGATTTCCATTGTAGGGCAGATACAGGGACTTCCAGGAAATGTAGATGTAGCTGACAGGAGAAGGGGGGCTCCTGCACCTCTTTAAGCTGTGACTTGTCAAGGGAGCCACTCCAGGTCCAGAATCTGGAACAAAGTTCTCAGGTGGTACAGGCAGAGCAAGCCTAAGCTGAGAAAATCATAGTCTCATACTTGGTCAAAGAGTTCTGTGGGATGACCTCTTCAAGTCCACTTGTGGAAACTGTGAGTAGGCCTGGTGTAGGAGCCTCTCTTTTAATTGTTGTGTTTATCCCATTCACATTTACAAAGATTAACACATATTTCTTATGTTCGTGTTTGTAATGGCTAGTTAGCATTGTACTGTATTTGTCTTTTGTCTATTCCTTTACTTTCTGCCTCTTGCATTCATTGAGACAAATTCTCTTTATTATCTTCTTTGATCAAGTGAACACGTACGTTTGTATAGATTTCAGCAGCTGTCTTAGAGGTTTCAATACACATTACAGTAAATCTAAATCTACTATCTTAAATCACTGTCCTGTATCATGGACATTATGATTATTTGATGAGAAATAATGTCCGATTTCTTCCTTTACATTTTTCTAATCGTTCTTCTCCACTATCCATATGTTACAATCACAATATTATTTTCTTCTGGTTTATTCTAACAGTCATCAACTATGTCCATAAAGAATAGAACAGTATTTTATCTGTATTGTGCCTTCGTTGTTACTGCTACTTCTATCATACAGATCCAGTTTCAGTCTTACCTTGCTTTCATTCTCTCTGAAGAATTCACTTTAACATTTTCCAAGACAATTGTTTCTGGATGAGTTCATTCAGAGTTTGCTTTTCCATGAAAGTTTTTTTTTTTTCGTTTCTGCTTCACTTTAACAGATAATTGACTGTCTATAGGCTTCTAGGTTGGAAGAATTTTGTCCTTAATATTCATACTTTATTTCACACCAACCCTATTTACAAGAAAAGTTAACTTTAGTTTCAGATATAATGTCTCCTGTAAGTCTTAACCTGTTAGTCTGTAGAAAAGTTGTTTTTTCCCCATTCTGACATCTTACAAAAGTTTTAAACTTAACTTTGATTCTATAGATTGATTACACAGGGTCTAAAGAACTACACCTTGCATTGCCCCCTAATCTTTATATACTTTCTGCCTTATTTTCTTTGTCTTCTTAACTTGCCTTTCAGTTCAGATGTTTCAGTTCACCATGTTCAGTCTTACTTACAAATCCCTTCATCATGGCTAGGTTTCCGGTGAGTTCATCCAATGTTGTCTCTGCCACTGTACTTTCCATTTTGTCCCCACCCTTTTCCATAAAGAAGATTGAATTGAGGGCCTTATGTAAGGGAGTCAAACACTCAACTACGCATCCCCCTTCTCAGCCTCTGCTCTTTTATCGGGTTTCTATTTCTCTGCTCACTATCTGCTTTCATATTTTGCATTGTCTTTTAAAAGGTTTAAACTATCATATATTTCCTATCTGATACTTTCAATGTCATGTACACATGTAAGCCTTACTCTATTATTTTGATTTTTTTCCCTCCGATTTTTAGCATGTCTTGTAGTTTCTGTCAAAATCTGGACTTTGTGTACTGAGTACACAAAGCTGAAGTATAAAGTGTTTATTATGTAGTGGAAAGTGCCTCTACGTTGGAGCTAAGGTGCATCAGAAGTTTCTGATTCCTTCATCATCTTTGTTCACTTCTGCCCTAGCCCACTGTCACTGTCATCTCTAAGAGTACCATGCTGACAGAGCCTAGTGCTCATAATCACCATGCCAGGCTCTCTCCTGTAGGAGTTCTATGAGTGTTTCATAGGGTGAAGGGGACAATCTGTAACCTTATCTTTCTATTTTTGTCTTTTATTAAAACTGAATCCTTATCCTGGGATTTTAGGCCCTTCCCATCATCATTAGTGCAACTATAGGGAGTAACAGGATAATAAACAAGAAGGTTAATAAATTTATCTAGCAGGAAAGTCACAAGTGTGTGAAATACTCATCCTTGGAGACCACACCTCTGTGGTGATGAGTGTTCAAGAAGTTTTTCATATGCTAACTTCCCATTCTTCGTGCATGAAACTCCAGGGAATGTTTCTTGCATCATCAACTTAAGACTTCACAGGACACTCTTGATGGTTAGTTCCTGAAGTATGTTGGTGGCTGTGCTGTTGACAGGAACTTTTCACAGCCAGCCACAGCCAGTCTGTCTGAGGTCTTCAAATTACATTGTTAAGTGTTATAGGATTTTATGTGTTAGCAGCTTCTCTTCCAGATGTGGAGATCTGGCAACGATGTCTGTTTCTCCTGCCTCTCCCGTAGGGTTGGCACATTGCTGTCATTTCAACCCTCTGATAGCTCTGAGAAAACCTGCTGACTTTCAGTGTATTAGACATTTTTCTCTTGGTAAAGATGAGAGTGATGATCTCCAGGCTTCTTCCACATCGGTGCTGTAACCAGAGATCTTGCCTTTGTTCGTAAAACAACATTTCACTGGATATAAAAATCCAAGTTGACAGTTTGTTCTCTCCTAGTGCTTTAAAGATGTTTCTGTGTTGTCCTCACTCTTGAATTGTTTCCCATGAGAAATAGGCTCTCATGCTTATCTCGGAACATATAAAGGGAAATCAAACAAGCCGAGTCTAAGAAAAGAAAGGAAAGGCTCCAAAGTCACAAAATACATTTATTTAAAGATGGATTGCCACATCTGATACAAGAAATGTGGGACAATATGTTACTTTGGGGACAAGAACTTTGTCAAGTTAGCTGCTAGGTTTCTGATGGTTTTGTTGCCTTAGATATATTTAGGGTTCTAGAACTGAGTTGGGAGTAAGGTTTTAAAACTCACATGATTTTATGTAGAGAAAGATGAAAGTCACTGTTACCTTAGAGGGAAGTCCACTTTTCAGTTAAAAAAAGAAAAAAGAAAGGAAAAGAAAAAAACAAAAAATCGGTCAACTTGAGAAGAAGTCATAATAGATCAAGTACACAGGACCTGAACTGTACTCATGGCAGGGAACCTGTTAGGCATGGTAGAGGTATGAAAATCTCTGGTGTTTCCATCGTGGGAAATGCAGTGTTGTGTATATTAGGCATAAACTTAATGAAAACTTAATGAAGGTTCTAAGGAAGACAGGGCAGAGAGGATAAAAGGGTACATGTGCCATAAAGTGGAAAAGACTGGGGTGGTGGTGTGTTATAAGGGAGTATAGGCGAGGAAAGGGGGGACTAAGAAGGTGGACTATATCACATTTAAAAAATACCATTATGATACCTAATATTTTGTGTATACATTTTCAAAAATATAATTAAGTTTAAAATGTATTAGGGCAATGAAAGACAAACATAATTCCAATCCTATTTTATGAAGATATCTTAGCAAGACACAAGCAGTGGGTGAGAAGAAAAATAATCTAAGTGTTGGAAGAGACTAGGCAAACCAAGACTACTCACTGACAATTTTACACATCTGTCAAAGGTTCTTTTTTAATTTTTAAAATTATTTTTGCTGGTTTTTTATATCAAGGCATAATTACATCATTGTGTTCCTCTCTCTTCTTCCTCCAAACCCTCCCATGTAACCCCCTTCAATACCTCTCTAATTTATGAACTTTTATTTTTGCTATTGTCACACACACACACACACACACACACACACACACACACACACATACACACACACACACACATCCTGATGACATTTACTGTTGCTTTATTGTATGTCATTTCAGGGCTGATCAATTGGTATTAGATAACCAACTTGGGACTCAACCCTGGGGAATGCTAATTTTTCCTCTCTCCACAGTCATTAGTACTATATAGTTCTTTTTCTAGATGTAGGTCCTTGTGATATTTCTTCCTTCTGTGTAAGCATATGTATAATTACCATCACTGTTCAGCTCTATTTAGTTAGTTGTGTTGCCAAGGTGTCATAGGTTGTAGTATGTCTGCCCTTTCTGGGAGACACAATCTTGTAGAAGACCTCATTTTTTGTCTGGCTCTTACAACTTTTACTCTACCTTGTCCACAATGTTTCCTGAAGCAAATGCAGGATTTGAGTTGCAGATGTGTTCACTAGTGCTGAACACAGCATGATCAGTTGTTCTATGGATTTTGAACAGTTGTGCAATGGCCTCAGTCTCCTGCAGAGGGAAGCTTCTTTAGTGAGTGTTGAGACCTAAACATATCTGTGGTACAAGAAACAGTCTTTACAGTTCAGTTAGGAATTATGCTTATTTAGTAAAATGAACTGCAGCAAATTTATAATAATGTATTATATATTTCTATCATATTCATTGTTATAATAAACTATTTATATGATATATGTATGTATATATATATCACCACTTAAAAATAGCTATTCATGATATACTGCTATTTTAAAAAGAGTAATTTACATCCTAGAGCAGCAGGCTCAAGTAAAACTGAACATAAGGGAGCATGTTCTGTTTCAGGTCATCTTGATGGTCCGTAAGAAACCTTTGTGAATGGAGAAGGAGAAAAGATAATAGAATAGAATAGATGGAGAAGTAATGAACATATGACCATCATTTTAACCTGTGTTCTGCATGGAATGTTATTGCTTGCTATTGCTCATGATGCTCCTTTCCCATTTAATTTAGTGATCTATGTCAAAAGAGAGGGTTTACATTGATAATGTAAATGATAACCACATAAACAATGAGAAAAAACTGAAACTGTTTTCGGCAGGGTTGCCTGGGAAAGCACAGGAAGATAAGAAGGGAAATTTGCTAAAGATTGATGGAATGGAATGGAGAACTTATTTTTTACTTAAGTAGAATGAAATAAAGATGATTAAAATTATCATTTTCTGCTTTATTTGACATTTAAATGCAACAGATTGTAGTCATTTCATGCACTTATAAAAATTGTACGTCGGTTGCTGATGTGCCTCATAGCTGTGGAAAATTTAGGCTACACAGAAGAAAAGAAATATGTTGGAGGAGTAAGGTCAATCCTTGACTTTTAAGCACGAGATGAGGTAAGAAAGTGATGTTTAATATTTAAGTCTGTCACTGAATCAAAATTTAGGCAACCACATCTTCACCTAACATGAGATTGTGTAGGTAATTTGAATTTTTCGGGCCACGTTCTAAGCCATCTACTATTACATCTCCCATCATTATATTTAATTAATGTCAGACTCCATGTAATTTCCAGACAGAAGTTCTCCTTTCTAAAGAGGCTCACATAGAAGCTATAGCCCCTCAAGGAAACTGAAACCATGTGAATTCCTCATACAGGGATCTTTCTCAGGAAGGTGTGAATACAACTAATGTTACAAGGTGACCTCATATCTTATGTGCTTATAACAAGGGTCTTAAACCAAGACATGTAATCTTTCATTGATTTCAGTCACACATGCAGAGTAAGGGTGATTCCTGTTTCTTTATTGTTTAACAATAGTTTGGGGATTATTATGCTTTTCTCTCGATTTTGGTCTATTTTCAATATAAATACCTTGCCCTCATCTGAGCAGACTTCTATTTTATTAAAACCCTTCATTATAAGTGGTCTCAAGAAGAAATTCTCAGTACTGTGCTGGGCCACAGATAGAGAAGGACCTGAAGAGCTGTCCCTTCCTTTGTACCTTCTTTTCTCCATTAACTGTCCTCTAAGATTCCTTGTGATTGTTGTAACAGCTACTTCAGAAGCCTAGTGTTGCCTTTCCATGAGTTTGTGGTTCAAAATAAACAACAAAGACAAACCAACAACACCGTCATCAAAACCTCACAAAGTTGATAGATGGAGCAGCAGTTAAGAGCACTTACTGCTCTTTCAGAGGGCCTGACCTTGGCTCCTACCACCCACACACAGTTGGATGGCTCACAATTTCCTGTGACTCTAGCTCCTGGGTATCCTATGACCTTTTCGTGCCTTCAAGAACACTTGAACCCAAAGGGGCATATATACACTAAAGCAAAGATAACAGAATACACACACATATACATATTTGTTGTGTGTCCTTAAAATTTCTTATTTTCTATATGAGTTGCTGATTCTATTTCTACTTATAAAATTAGGGTACTACATAACAGCATTTTGGCAGCACAGCATTTTTTTAGACTTACTTGGATTTTATCCATCATTTTTTATTTCATACTCTCCTTATTCTTCTCTTCCCTCTTCCATTTGTATGCAGCTTCCCTCAATATTTTTCTTTCTGTTCCCATTAGTTATTTCTTGATAATCTTGTCTTGTGTGAACCAGGTTTTTAAAATAAATTATTACATAGGTTAAATCCCCTCTTCTCATTTCTACCGAGTTGTTTGGTCTTGAGAAAATTATTTCTTCCTTCCTTCCTTCCTTCCTTCCTTCCTTCCTTCCTTCCTTCCTTCCTTCCTTCCTTCCTTCTTCCTTCTCTCCTTCCCTCTCTCCCTCCCTCACTTTCTTCCTCCCTCCCTTCTTCCCTGTCTCCCTCCCTCCCTTCCTTTCTTTATTTCTATCTCATCTCTCATGAAAATAATAATTTCTAACGTATGGGACCATTTGTATATATCACACTTAGAATTGAACTCAGTATATAGTAATATCACCAAGATGTTAAGCTTCCCTTATTTTACTATGGGACCATGGGTGTTTCTACTCCCTTACTTCAACAGAATATTTCAGGAGACATCTTATAAATCAGTCTCTCTTCTTATACCAATGAAGTCATATCTATAAAGCAGGTAATAAAAATAACACATAAACTTTAAACCATCCATATTCATTACTTGAATGCTTATTTCTCTTTCTTCATCCCATCTAAATGAAAGCCTATTTGTCAGATTTAGGGACTCCATAGAAACGAAAAAAAATCCAAGAAAGCAAAAGTCATTGCTAGGCAGTGAGAAGGAACAGAAAGCTGATTCTCTGAGTCCTGCAGCTTGAGGAAGATAAGGAAGAATTGAAAGGGAAAGTGGAAAGGAGGTCTCCTGACCTCCCTCCCAGTGGGAAAGCAACCCCATAAATGAACAATAAAATGAACAGAGAATGAATGAGTTCCCCTTTTATGGTCCTGAGAAGTTCCTCCACATAATATACAGAGCTAGAAATGATGAGACTGGAGAATGTGACCCATGGCAACATTCTGGACCTGAACAGCACTGACATAGAGGGCCCAACAGAAAGGAGGATGGTGGAACAGAGAGTTACAAAGTCAGCTCATGGGCTGGCTGGGTAATTTAAGTTGCAAAAGTGCTTTTCTTTGGTGTGGATATATAGATATATGAAGAAAATATATATAGTAGCATAAGGATATATAGTGCTATAACTGAGCATAAATTCATATAAACAAGGAGAGGGGACAGAAGATTAAGGAGCGCAGGGAATAAAAATGAAGAATTTAAACCATGTAAGTCTAAAAAGTGGCAGGTTGCCACATGACAATAGAAGATATCAGAATAGGATAATGATGACAATTATTTACTAAGTTGAAAATAAGATTACTCTACATAAGAGCTAGTAAAATCCCATGAATGGGGGTGAATGTGAAACTTTCAGTGTGAGGCCTGCAGAGGCAGGCAGTAGAGAAAAGTGGTAGTGAAGAAGACTTTAGAATTGAAATATCACACCTGTACAATTAGGATTGTGAAAGATTCTGGAGAGCCTGGAAAATGATATGAGTCACACACACACAAAAAAATTTATATGGTGATATTTTCAATTTTGTGATTTGATATTTGTTATATTATGTTCTTCTATTTAACCCTGTCTCTTATGAATTTGTACCTTGTGTTCTTGCCAGCGAAGAAGCTCATAAATAACACAGTGAATGCTATTTTCCAGCATGCAGTGGTGGTGACTAATCAAAACCGAGATGTGGAAACTCCTTTTAGAAGCAGCCTAAATTTTCAAACATTTAAGCTACAGTTCTTACTCAAAACATTTAAACAGTTTATATAGTTATTATTGATTTATCCAAATAACTTCTCCTAGCTATGCTAAATATGTGATCTGAATACATAACAGCTATGTATTAGAATTCTTTGGGCCCATAAAGTAAGTTTTCATAATATACTTTGAGATTGCAATGTGGGTTGAGATGAATCGGTACAGAGTCTAGATTATAGCATTATTGACAAAGTAGAAATAGTTAGAAGTATTTTCATAAGTCACACACACATGCAGCAAGTCACATACATAAAAACCATTTTACATATACACTTATGTATGCATTTACACATATCATATATTAATGCATTTTAACATGTATATTCTCAGATACCTGTAAAAGTAAATCTGTATAAACATGTACTTAGTACATATAGTGTCTTTGTTTTTGTGCGTATCTACATGTATGGGAATATGTATGGACTTAGGTTAGACAGACCAGGACTGGGGATATGTAAATGTTACGAAAAACACAGCTTGCTCCAATAATGAGGGGATTGAAGATGTAAGTGAACTGTTGGGTGGTGGTGTTGCACGCCTTTAATCCCAGCACTGGGGAGCCAGGCAGATTTCTGTTTGTTCAAGGCCGGCCTGGTCTATGAGAGCTAGTGATGCAGGAGAATTGTCTGTAATGGATACTCCAGTCAGGACTTGATTATAACTCAAAGAGAGATTCAAAGAGGAAGAAAACCTCTAAATGGTTTTCAGTGTGTTAAAAATATATGCAGGCTAAAGGTTAAAGTCATTAAAAATAAAAAAGAAACAGAGAAGTAGGGTGTGGTGGTACACACCTTTAATCCCAATGCCTAGGAGGCAGAGGTAAATTGACCTCTAAGACTACAAGGGGCAAAGGTAGATTGACCTCTGTGAATTGAAGGTGTGGTAGCACATGCCTTTAATCCCAATGCCTGGGAGGCAGAGACAGACAGATCTCTGTGAGTTCAAGGTGTGGTAGCATGCACCTTTAATCCCAGCACTGGGGAGGCAGGGAGACTTATCTCTGTGAGTTCAAGGACAGCCTGGTCAACAAAGTTATTCCAGGACAAAGATATACAGAGAACCTGTCTCAAAAAGTAAAAGTAAAAATAAAAGAAGTAGAAGTTAAAATAAAGCCACATAAAGATGGAAAATACAGAGAATCTTGATACTGTATGCTATTATGCTCGCTTTGAATTGTGTGAATGCTGAGAAAGGAGCAACAGCTGCTAAAAGATATTTGCTTATAAATGCTGCTGAATTAATCCAAGATAGATATTTTGAAAATACCTTGGCTTCAAAATTGAAGTAAAAAGGTATGTTACTTTGGAGAAGAGATTTTGCTTTTGTTTCCACAGGAAGTGAGAGGCTGTGGATTCATTCAGAGCTAAGAAAAATCCAGTTTGATCAAGGAAATCTCCGGTAGGAACAGATGGCCCAGATGTCTGAATTCTACCAAGACTGCTGCCTGAGGTGATCAAGACTCACAGGATACTTCAGTCAGGACTTGACTATAACTCTAAATTTTCTTTAGGTCCCCATAAGATTATCAGCGCTCCCTAACCAGCAGGAAGTAGCCTGAACTACTACGCCTACATTCCCAACAAATGGACTATGGGTATTTTCCTTTGTTTAAAAAAAAAAAAAAAGAGGGAAACGGTGCAGGAGAATTGTCTGTAATCTGTCAATCTTATTTTAAATAAATGCTGATTGGCCAGGCAGGAAGTATAGGCGGGTCAACCAGACAAGAAGTAGAGGCAGGGTGATGAGAACAAGAATATTCTGGGAAGAAGGAAGCTCCCTCTGCCATTTCTTCCCAGACCACAAAAGAAGCAACATGTGAGCTGACAGCTGAAAAAGGTACCAAGCCATATGGCTAACATAGATAAGAATAATGGGTTAATATAAGCTATAAGAGTTAACAAGAAGCCTGAGCTAATGGGCCAATCAGTTTATAATCTTAGGGAGTCCTGTGTGTGATTTTCCTTTGGGGCTTGCCAGCTGTGGGGTACCAGGCAGAACAGAAACCCGAAGAAGCCAGCCTCCATGTTACAAGCTAGTTCCAGGACAGGCTGGAAATGCTACAGAGAAACCCTGTCTCAAAAAACAAACAAAAAAAAATTGAGTGAACAGCCGCTTTGTGGGACACCTCACTCCCTAGGACCTCCACAGTGGACAAAAACCCCAGGCCCCTACTTCAACTCTGTAGGACTTTCTAGTCAGACAGCAGGGAGTTTCCTGAGAGTAGGCTCCCCCAAAACCCAGCCCCATCCACTGGACCTTTCAAGCTACTAGTAGCACACCGCCTAAGAGCTCAGAGATTACTACAATACTGATGGGATCAAGAGCTTGCTACAACACTGAGGGGACCAAGAAATAGCACCAAGAGAGCGAACCAGGAGAGAAGATCAAGAAAGCAAGCTTAGAAAGACCTCACAGGCTTTCTGAGACAGACATTGACAGTACAGAGCAGACCAAGAAAAACTCCCAAACACTCAGACAGCCACTGCAAGGATTAGACCAAGACACAAAGACACTGCTGGCTTCATTTGAAGGAAGAGATGGGTAGGTGCCAATGCAAAAATTCCTCCAACAACCTAAAAAGCAACATTGTAACACCAGAACCCAGTGGTGACACAGTAGAAAGACTTGATTATCCTAACCCAAAAGAAGCAGAAGAAAACGACTTTAAACGCAACTTTATAAAATGATGGAGACCTTTAAAGAAGAGATGAAAAACGTCCTTAAAGAAATGGAGGAAAAGACGAACAAAAACTGGAAGAAATTGATAAATCCCTCAAAGAAAACCAAGAAAAAACAATCAAACAGGTGAAGCAAGCAGTTCAAGACTTGAAGACTGAACTAGAGGTAATAAAGAAAATACAAACTGAGGGAATTCTGGATATGGAAAATCTGGGCAAATGAACAGGTACTACAGAGACAAGTATAACCAACAGAATACAAGAGATAGAAGAAAGAATATCAGGTGCTGAAGATACTATAGAGGAAATAGGCTCATTGGTCAAAGAAAACATTAAATCTAACAAATTCTTAACACAAAACATCCAGGAAATCTGGGACATCATGAAAAGACTGAACCTAAGAATAATAGGGGTAGAAGAAAGAAAAGAATTTCAGCTTAAAGGCACAGAAAATATATTCAACAAAATCATACAAGAAAACTTTCCCAACCTAAAGAAGAATATCCCTATGAAGGTACAAGAAGGTTACAGAAAACCAAATAGACAGGATAAAAATAAAACCTCCCCTCACATTATAATGATTAAAATAAAAACATACAGAATAAAGAAAGAATATTAAGAGCTGAGAAGGAAAAAGGTCAAGTAACATATAAAAGTAAACCTGTCAGATTTACCTGACTTTGCAATGAAAACCATGAAAGCCAGAAGGTCCTGGATAGATGTGCTGCAGACACTAAGAGACCACGGAAGCAAGTCCAGAATACTAAACCCAGCAAAGCTTTCAATCACTATCAATGGAGAAAGCATTTCATAACAAAAACAGTTTTAAACAATACGTATCCTCAAACCCTGCCCTAAAGAAAGTATTAGTAGAAAACCCCAACCCAAGGAAGCTAACTACACCCACAGGCAACTGATGACTCCTCACCAGCATAACCCAAAGAAGGGAAACACACAAACACTAAAAATAAATAAAATTAGCAACCACTGGTCATTAATATTGCTTAATATCAATGGACTCAATTCAGCTTTAAAAAGACACAGGCAACGAAAATGGATATAAAAACAGGAGCCAACCTTGTGCTGTATAAAGGAAGCACACCTCAACCTCAAAGACAGACACTGTCTCAGAATAAAGGGTTAGGAAAAGGTTCTCCAATCAAATGGACCCAAGAAACAAGCAGGTAAAGCTATCCTAATATCTAATAAAATAGATTTTAAACTACAATCAATCAGAAGAGATAGAAAAGGACACTTTATACTCGTAAAAGGAAGGGTCCCTGGTCTCTACCACAGTCAGGGTCCATATTACTACCAAAGGCCACAAGGATGCTCAATGTCTGGGCTACTACCTGTGTCCATATTTGGGTGGCTGACTCTGCAGGAATAATGCTGGTCTTTCTGACCTGTGCTGCCTTTCGGAGCCCTGGTTTATCCCAGGCCTGTGCTGTTGCCAAGGGCTAAGTCTGCACCCATGACCCTTCAGCAGCCAGGGTTTGAGTCAAATTCTGTATGACTCCTGTTGTACCCAAAGGCCTGGTGGTTGCCCGGAGTCTGATCAGCTACCTGGAACCATATTGGTGCTCAAGTGCCATGCTGCAGCTGGAGTCATACAGACCTGAGTGGCACAGACTACTACCTGGTGCCAAACAGACTCAGGCTGGCAGCAGGGGACCATACCTGGGTCCATGGCCCTGCTGTAGTCAGGGTCTGTATTGATGTCCAAAGCTCCTGTTACCATCGAAGGTCATGCAGAAGTCAGATTGGCCAGTGCTTCCATGTGGAGCCAGGGTGTTGTCTGAGCCTAAACTGCTGCTGAGGACCATAACTGGGTCTGTGATCCAACTGTAACTGGGGTCTGTGTTGATGTCTGTGGCCCTTTCCACCTCAGGGAGACACATGAACCATGTATGATGAAGTCAGAGGTCTAGGCGGAGCCTGTCTGCCCTTCACTGGCCCAGGGAAAACTGGTCACAACCCTCACTGGGCACTAAAGCAAGAGAGCTGCCCCTAATCCTCCCAGGAAAGCTGGTCCTGCACTTGGAAGAGACGGCCCCACCCCTCACCAAAGGCAAGGGAGAAACGACCCTGATGGCATAGGCATAGCAGAGCTAGTTCTGTCTCCTCTAATGAGGTAGATGGCCCCAGTGGTCTGGAATGACCAGCTCAGCTACTACTCAGGCCCACAAATGGACACTGGTCTGTTTCACCTTACTATCTACCCTATCAAGGCACTTGCTGAAGTTCATGAAGGTATTGATTCTATGAAAAAATACCATTAGGACCTCCATGACTTGGGGTGGCCGAGGGATGTCCCAGAGAAGTTAAGATGAGAATCCACGGATGATGTTGTACCAGAAACCAGAGGTCTTGAACCAGACTGGTGACTCATTGAAGTGAACATTTGCTAGTAAAGTTGATTGGACAAAAGGGTACACTATGTGACACACCCCTCCAAATGCAAACAGGAAGAATGAAGATGTGTTGGAGAGGCAAGAAAGAAGAGAGGAGGGGATTTTGTTTTTTTACGTGCTTGTTGGCTTTGCCTTGTTTTGATTTTTAAAATTTTCTTTGGGGGGTACTGCAGAGGTGAGGGGAGGATATGGGAGGAATGGAAGGTGAGCAGACATAGAAAGTATGATGTGAAATTACCAATGAATAAAGAAATCATATTTTCAAAAAGAAAAACTGTAAAATTGTGATCAATTTTTAGCCTCTTTAAAATAGCCTTAAACTAAAGTTATAAAATGAAGGGTATAGAAATGTTACGAATAGAGAACAACATTTTAGACCTAACACAGAGCACCATGGGAGAAGTTCCTGTGATACACAGCTATACAAAGATTGTGGATGTCGGAAATAAATGTTGACAAATTCGGGTCCAAGCCAGCAGCTACTGTGGTGAGATGAGAGTAGGGTAGGCCCAGTCTTCTCATCTCCCAATGCAATATGGATCTTTGTCTTGTAAAATCCAGATCATCATGATGGTCCAGGGTAAAAGGTGAGAGCACAGGTAGGAAGGAACGTTGGAACCAGAACTGAGCTATGTGTGTCGTGCTCAGCACTTCAGCAAAGTGCTCACTCCCAAGTTCTTCCATCCTCATAAATAGCTAAGATGCAGTTTAATTGGTAAGTAGGTCTCCAAGTTGGGTGATAAAGTTTAGTCCAATGTGGTTTCTGTTCATAGTAAGTCTACTCTAACTTGACATTGTAACCAGTCTTGAAACATTTTGTTGTAACCACAAAACTGAGACTCATCCAATCAAAGTAGATAATCCCTCAACCAGGAGCAGACTAAGGGTTGTAAAATTGTACCTAAGTAAAGTAAATGCTGAACTTTGTGAATCAGGGAATCTTCTGTCTTCCTGGACATAAAAAAAAGTCACCATCTTTTCGAGAGAAGTAATTTTGCAGTCATTGATCTGGAATATTACCTTTCTTGCATAAGTAAGCATTGTTACATTTAATTGGTCTCATATTTTAAAAATATAACATTTCTTGTTCATATATATTGTATATATATATATAATATTATATATGTAATATAAAGAGGTTTCATTATAATTGCTTACAGGCTGTGGTTTAGTTAGGACAGCAATGGCTGTCTTCCAATGGAAGATCCAGAATCCAGTAGTTCCTTAGTCCATAAGGCTGGATATTTCTGCTTGTTTTCAGTATATGCTAGAATCCCATAGAAGTAAGTTCAAATGCCAGTGGAAGAATCTACTTGCAAGTGAGAGCAAACAGACAAAGAAAGCAAGCCTTCTTCTTCCATGTTCAATATATGAGCCATCAGTGGAAGATGTAGTCTGGATTAAAAGTGGATATTTCCACCACAAAATGATGTGGATGCAAAGTTGGTCTTCCCACTTCAAACACTTTAAGAGAAAAAACTCACAGATGTACTAAGCCACCTGGGTTTTAACTACTTCCACATGTAGTTAAGATGGCAACCAAGATTAACCATTATAATCACCACACTCAATATGATCTTTTGTAGTCCCATCCATTTACCTGAAAAGTTTATGATTTCATTTTCCTTTATAGCTAATTAGCATTACTTAGACCACCAAGGACAGCTGGGAATGGGTATCCCTCCCTAGGGAAGAACACACCAATTAGTTTCCAATGCCCAACAATCAGCCCAGATAATATGTCTACCAGTAACATTATACAGAGCAAGCAGGTAATACTTGGGAATATATATGCATACACATATATGCATGCAAAAAGAGTTAATGAAAATGAGGCCATAAACTTGAAAGAGAGCAAGAAAGTATATGTAGGTTTGGAGGGAGGAAAGGAACATAAAATGTATTAAATTGTACTACAATTAATCTCAGAAATAAAATAAAAATACTACAAAGTCAAGCAGTTCAAACAATGACAATTTTGTCTTGTTCCATTGCAGTTACAACCCGAAGAGGGGAGTACAGGCATGCTTCCTGCTTTGATGCAGTGGAATTCCTGCCATTTCAGAGCCTTCTTCACTGATTCCAGTTGTTTCAGCTACATAAGAAAAAGTAGTATATTTTGCCTTTATTTCAACCACCATGTCCATATTTGTCCTCACTCACTAAGAATGATAGAATCTGACAATGTGCATTTATTATAGAAAGTCATTTCCTATGCTCATCCTGTTGTAATTTCATAGAACAATTATGTAAGATGTATACTTCTATTTGATAAAATTATTCACTAGATATAAATAAGACTAACTTTGATCATCAAAAGATTTGCATATTTCAAGTTCCAAATTCTTTCTAGCTGGATTTTATTTTGAATGCCAGTTTTCTTCCTAATGGCATTTCTCTGATATCAAGGCTGAAGTAAACCCAAAAATAGCAAGGGGGTAAGAACTCAAAATAGCAGGAACTGAGCAGATCAGCGTAATCAGCAAATTAGGGCTATGTACAAATCATGCAATTGGCATCATGGGAGCAGCAAGGGCCACGCCATGTGGAGAGGAGAACACTCGACGTTGATAACTTTGATTAGCATTAACATTGATCGCATAATTTCCTTACTCCCAGGATGTTTCACGATACTAATAAATAAAAGATGACACTCTTTAAGAATGGTGGCCTCTATAGTATTGTAGTAAGAGATGAACTGTGAAGTTGGTTGCCATTTATTTCACCTGCATTCTCTCTATAGAGCTTTGATTACAAAGCCCCCAAAGGAAGGCAGAGTTACAGTAAGAGGTTTATTCAAAACCCAGCTTCACCTTCAGAGCTAACTTCTTCCAGTCTCAGCTTCCCTCTCCTGTAAAAGTCAATCCTTCCATCAAACCAGCCATTTCCCAGAGCACAACTGGGTTGCAATGTTCATCCTGTATATTTTTTCTTGACTGGCCTTCCTCATATTGCATTTACCCTTCACCTATCATACTTTAAGAGCTCTAAGCATTTTTTACACACAGTACATCCCAGCATTACTGTCCCCCTCTGCTTCTCACCATGGCTTCTCTCCACAACGTTCAAACACTTAAGAAACTGTTCTATGTTCCTAAGGTACAGAGTAAAATGATCAACTTAAATCTTTGTCTCTTTTTAGTACTCTCCCTTCTTAGTGTTATTTTCTCATTCTTTATGGGAGCCAGCATCTACATAGCTGAGAAAGATTATAAGAAAGCACAGAATATCAGTGGTAAAAGTGAGTTTCTAGCATATTATTTTGATAGCAATTTAATAAACAACCTGACCTTTCATATTCTATACTAACTCCATGTTCATAGGAAATCCCCAGCTAACTGGGTCTCACTTCTTCTATGTTTTTCTTTACAAGTTGAAATATGCTGTCTATCACTTTTACCTTTTGATCTTTGTTCTTCTTGGGAAGTTGAACGATCATGTTAAGTAACATTCACACTGCTTTGTATGTCCCAACTTACTTTACACTTTAGGCTCAAGAGCTTTTCTCAGAGAAACCAATAGCAAGGTACTAGTGACCTTGGTTTTAGATGAGGAAGTAGAAATACAAAGGGGTTAAGTTTTTAAAAAACAAAACCAAACAGAGCTGAATACACAGCTTCGGAGCCAATGACTTAGTGAGAAATTCCTACTTTCTGTGACTTTTTAACAACCACCTGAAACAGAATTCTAGTTGACGGAAAAAGCCTGACTATCTTTTTCACACTTTTAGGCCATGCAAATTATTGTGGTATGTTCATAAATATACATGTGTGTGCATACATGTGTGTTCATGCATACATAGCGAGGGGGATGTCAATTAATGTTATGCTAAAATACCAAGTAGAGGTTGTAATTGATTGTTGTTTCATGAACTCAAACTGATTTATGAGCCAGACTTTCTAGGTTCCTATTGTGATGTGGTTATCTACTATCTGTATAACACTGCCATTTGATCTGATGGTTAAATTTTAATGCACCAATGCCTTTGTATTCTCATATTTTCAAAGTGTGTATAGTGAGATATATGCCATACTGGAGTTACAGACTCATAGCCTACAATGAGTCTCTTGAGACATTTCCAAGCATGTTGTCAACATGCTTTTAGCTATCATTGCTAACACAGGCAATACAAAATAGAATTCTAGAACAGTGCCAAGTTCTCTCAAGATACGCTATTTGAATTTCATTTATTATATTACTTCCTGATTTTGTACATGTTTTATAACATCCAAGAGCATGGGTAATATGAATATATAAACTAAGGGTACACCCAAGCAATGAATAATTTTTGTATTCAGAGTAGGCTTTGTGACAGTCTCTGATGAAGTTCAGTTTCCCATCAGTTCAGTTTGTGGAAGAATTTATAGGCTTTGATTAGGTACACACTCCCCTTTTTTTCTTTTGTGGTAGGGTCCGAAATTAAGCCTCCATTTGGCCAAATACGTAAACTACAACCCATTCACTAGATTTTAACATTCCAAGCTCTTTCCATCATTTTAACAACACAATAAAGGTAGATCCTTCAGCCCCATTCCATGGCCAAGAAAATTGAGATTGGCGAGGGTTTTGTTTAAGTAATTAGAAAATGACTCCATTAGATTTGATATGGATTAACTTCAAAGCTAGATTTCGAGCTGTGAACTTTGCATGTACATCTATCATCAATGAAGCCACTCTCTGGGGCTACCTTAGAATTCTAGAGGCTGATTCTGACACTTGGCACCACTCTGAAAGTACTAGAGCTCAGTCCCGTGCAAAGCTCGCTTGCTGTTCCAACAGCCTGGAGGTATATACTTTGCATGTCTAAGAATAAAGATGAAGCAAAGTTCAGTACAGAATAAAAACACAATGTATGTTAGAGTGCTCATATCCTCATTAAACAAATGAGCATTTTTCTTATCCATTGGGAAAGGTCAGCTTTCTGGCCTTGGAGATGAGTTGGACCACAGGGCAGTTGAATTTGGTGAGCTAGCCAAGGTGCTAAACGATTCAAACTTGCTCATGACCTTCTCTGTGTCTCTTCTCTCACTCTCCCTATCCCCAAATATTCATGAGTGGAAATAATCAACCTTTAGAGACTCCAAATAACAATTTTCAGGCCAAATTAAATGAAGTTGAAAGGCCTCTCAGTAGCTTCCAAATTTACATAAATTACAAACACGTATGAAAAGGATACTGAAAGTTAATTGGCTGATACATCAAAAAACAAAAAGAAAGAAAACCTATAACTTGATTAGAAGTTTCTCTATGCCTGACAGAGAAGTACTTGAATCTACACACACACACACACACACACACACACACACACACACACAAACACACACACACACACACACACAGAGAGAGAGAGAGAGAGAGAGAGAGAGAGAGAGAGAGAGAGAGACGGATAAAGTGTTCTAAAGGAAAGCAGTTGTCACGTTCCTCAAGAAGTGGTGTTTAAATACGCACTCAGTTGATCCTCTCTGAGGTTTGTAATCACTCCCTTACATTTGACACAGGCCTTTACGTAGATGTTCTTCTGTATCTGTCGACTCTCTGGTGATGCCATTAATGCTACATAAAACACCACAAAATACCAGGAGATCAAACCAAGTAGCAATTACCGAAAACATTTTTCTGATATCTCTCTCGATTTTCCTTTGGGGAGTGCTAACTCAGTAAGTGTTCACTATACATAAACAAAGCACTGGCTATAACTCTGCAAAGAGCCCACAGTCTTTTCTGAAGGGTTTTGCTTTGTTTGACAAAATAGTCTTCAGGGAAACTCTAATGGACGAAAGCTAAAGAGCCAAAGAAAGGAAAACTGATCCATTTGAAAAAGAGAAGGAGCTTCAGCAGGAAGTGGAAAATATGCTGGTGCTCACTCAAAAAGCGCTGACTTCTCCTGGCCAGTCACACTGCAGGCGCACCTTAGACTACATAATGGTGTAACTAAAACTCAGAGAACCAGGCCTCCTCTGCTCTCGTGCCAGTAACAGTGAGTCTGACTTCAGGGGCAGCATCTCCATCTAACCTGCAACCTTGCAGTTTTATGAATAGCTCAGGCTATAGTCAAACCTCGTTACCTCGGACCTCACTAATTCTGAATTTACAGGAATTCAGATATGGCTTCAGCATGGATTCTTGCTGAGCTAAAAAGCCCTAGATAATTTCTTCTTTTGTGACTATAAGGGCGTTACTCACAGAACTAAAATAGTATAAAATTTGTAGCAGTTACATCAACAAAGAACTTGCTGTTTAGAGTTCTGCTAGTGTCTTTGAATCCCAGGTTGGCATAAGAAATTATTACTATGAAAGCAGAATATTATGCAAGGCTGGTTATTTCAATATACCCCAAATTGGTACTATTTGAAAAATAGAGCAAGACACAACACAAGGTAAAATTAATGTGTAGGTTGGATATGAAGATTGTAAATAATTTTAGATGAAGCACAGATATTCTAGGTTTTTGTCTTAAAACGAAGTTACCATGTAAAACTACCAGAAATAAACTTTAAAAGTTGTAAAATAGTAGCCATACTTAGATATTATTATACAAATGCAATGTCTGAGTCACTCCCATGTAAACTCAGGGATACTATGCCATTATCTTGGTTTTATAGTAGAGCAATGTATAAGACAAAAACATTTTCTCATTAGAGGCATGCAAAACATGAGTTTATTAAATTTGTCTTTATTTTATCAAAGGTCTCACCAGAGGATGCTATGACTTGGTAAAGTAGACAGCGTTTGGGGCTGAAATGAGTCATACAGAAGTATGGTTTTTCTCTGGAAACACCTGGCTGATTTTCCTCCTGAAGTCCTAGTTTATCACCCAGAAGCTCTTAGGCTTTTTTCTTTGTATTCCCCTCTCATATATTCTCTCTCCTACTTCTTCTCCCAGTTCCTCCCCACCACCTTGCTGCTCCCCCAGACCACTTCTCTTCTCTTTCCCTTCAGAAAAAGGCAGGCCTCCCAAGGATATAAACCAGATATTTCAAGTTGCACTAAAACTGGCCACCTTCCCTTCTAGGTTTCTACCCACTAACTCCTGCTAGCTTTGATTTTTCACTCTACTTCCAATTAGAAAGCTAAACATTTCCAATTTATTTTACTATCTAAGTTACTAATAAGGGGGCTTGGGAACCTCCTGCTTTAACTCTAAACAGCTATATAGCTTTTCTATTTTGTTTTGGTGGGGAAGTCTACATAACTGAAGGTGCAGATTTTGACGATGCTGTGATTGACACAGTCCACATTAAGCAATGGAAGCAGCTGGAGGGAAGTGATTAGCCTTTTTCCCCATCTCAGTTTATATCTATGGAATCTTTTACGGACATTCTTTGTTGCTGTGAAATTCAAGCACACAGCTCGTTTGTCTCATTCCAATGGTGGCTAATTGTTTTAGTGTGTCTATCTTGTATTTATTACAGAAGTGTGAAACACACACACAAACACACACACACACATTAGTGCATTAAACTTGAAAAACGGATTTTCATTAATAGTATTTTGAGAAATATGAGCTTCCATATATTTTGATGTAGTTAAGACTTCCATATATTTTGGTATCAGAGAAGACTACCATTAATTATTGTGGAATATTACTTGACTATGTAAAGGTGTGTTGCATTTGTTTATGCTGCATTTTTTTGACAATGTAAATATGGGTTGCTTTGCCTGCCTAAGTCACCTGATTGGTCTAATAAAAAGCTGAACACTCAATAGCTAGTCTGTAGAGGGACAGGCAGGGCTGGTGGGCAGAGAGAATAAATAAGAGGAGGAATCTAGGAAGAGATAGAAGAGAATGAGGGAGAAAGAGAAGAAGACACCCAGGGCCAGCCAGTTAGGCAGCTGCAAGGCAGAGAGTATGATATACAGAATGAAAGAAAGGTAGAAAGACTCGAAGAAAAATGTAGATGAGAAGAAATAGGTTAATTTAAGTTATAAATAGTGGGTCAAGCATAAAACAAGGTTGAAAATTCATAACTGATAGTAAGTCTCCCTCTCATGATTCAAGAGCTGGTTATCAACCCAAAAGACAGCCTATTACACATAATAGTAATGCATAGACACAACTGAACATGTACTAAACAATATATACCATCTATGTAACATGAAGTCCATATTAAATTCCCAAGGGCCCAAGCAAAAATCTGCACATTTATTTTTAGTTGTGAATATGTCCTGATGTTTAAGGACCTGATTGCACCAGCAGAATTTGAGGAGTGTTTTATCTTTTTTGCAAGACACCGACATTTACCCCTTTCTTAACCAGTTTGTCCAGTTACAGTATATGTCACAATAGAAGTAACTGAACGGGCATCTTAAGGGATCTCCCACTGACTTATAAGGTTAATATCATTTGTCCCAATCCTAGGACAACTAACAAGAACTGAGAAATTTTAGTTGATTGAATTAATGTTTACCATATTATATTAAGTGTGCTTGATGTTTTCTGTACCCAATCACACTGTAATTAAACAAGCAAAGTTATTTTAAACTTTTTGATAAATGAAGAAACTGAGATTTAAGAAGTTGAAACAATTTTCCTAAGATGGTACAGTTAATAGATGATTGAAAAGCTCTTGGTAAAGTTATTTTACTTAATATTGGATGTACATTTCTAACTATGTCATTGTGATGACTAATTTTCCTCTTGAGTTTTTCAGAAGGTAGAATTACCTGGTAAACAAACACCTAGGCATATGTGAAGGATTTTCTGGTTGGTATTAATTGAGCTGGGAAAATCCACTTTAAATTTAGATGGAACCATTCCACGGTTTGGCATTGTGAACTACATAAAAAGGAGAAAGTCAGCTGAGTACTGGCAGTCAACATTCAATTCTCTCTCTACTTCCTGACTGTGTGTGCAGTGTGACAAGCCAATTCATCTTCCTGATACCATGACTATTCTTCCATGATAGACTACATCCCCAAAATGAAAGGAAAATAAACCCTTTCTTAAGCTGATTTTGTTGGAGCAAGCAGAAAACTAACTAGCATAATTATTAGTCTCCTTAATGGCATCCAAACACTTTAGATCCATGGCTGGCCCACCTTGGTGGATTGCTATGATCTCCTATGAAATGAAATCTAAAACTCTTTTCTCCAGCATGAGCATGGCAGACAACACAACCACAGATAAAAAGGATAGAGCCCAGTGTCATTTGAACAGGTACCATTCCCACATCAAGCAATGAACCTTTTCTATCACCCTGGGGAAGAACATTCAAAGCAGAAGGTCAGTTACCAGTCATGAATTAGAATAAAGCAAAAGCAGCAACAGAAAGTCCCATACCACTGTAGCAAATAAAGGTATAGACAGAGTTTCATGATTCTTAACTTGGAATTAGAAGTATCAGAGATTTCTTGTGTGTGTATTTACTCATTTGTTTTAATTGTATACCATTTCCAGTCACTTATAATTATGAATAATTTTTTCCTGCCAGAGTCCCCCAAAAATACATTTTATAGAGTATTGCCATGAATAGCTGTAAAAATCCAACAAACTCCATCATCAAATCAATATAATTCTATCCTCTTTACTAGTAAACATTAAACAATTGTAACTATTTAAATTAGAGTCTCTTAGTTGTAAAAGCTACACTTCAAGGAACAGTTGAAGAAAGTTCTATTGGATAGAACCATTCTAGAAGCTTTTGATTCTGAAGTTCAAAGACACTTAATACATGTCCTTTTTTAGCATTGTGTTTCTTAAAATTTGATATGCTTTGGTTATTGCTATATAAGTCTACATTTTGGCATATATATTAATACTGTCTTCTTTTCATTTGTAAAAGTGTTCTCTTCTGTCAGGAAGCTATGGCCACCTTAACGATTCATTATACACTACTCTTGATATGCATTTCCCCCTTTCACATCCTGGATGGGTGACACTTGACTATGTACTTCAACACTTCTCTGTCCTGCTAGATGAAATGCGGATACACACTCCGTCTTCCTAGGTTCCATTTCACACTTTCCTTTATACCTCCTGCAGTGATTCATGTATATAAAAATTCTTGAAAGGGTGGATTTAAAATCTAGCCTGAGAGATTTTGCATTTTAAGAGTTCAGCAGTGTGTCTATTATGTAATACGTTACTACTATTCTTTTATTTTTGAGGTTATAACATAACTACAACATTTCTTCCTTCCCTTTCCTCCTTCCAGACCCTCCCTGCACCTTTCCTTGTTCTCTTTCCAGTGCATCGTCTCTTCTTTTCTTTAATCATTGTTATATATCTATGGATACATACATATATAAACCTGAAGAAAACCTGCTCGGCCTGTATATTGTTACTTATATGCATGTTTCCCAAACTGCCATTTGGTATTGGATAAGCAATTGGTGTGCTCTTCCCTGCTGAAGACGATTTCTCCCACTCTCAGCAGGCTTTAGTTGCCTGTACTCCTTTGTATAGCACTGAAGCTCCGTGAGCTTTCCCCAGGCCCCTGCGGCATCATCTTTACTTTTTCGACACTGAAAGCACATGATTCCTGTGGAAAGTTACAAAGTGCACATTCCAGTTCTCCTTAGTCTGGTACAATTTAGGGGCATTGTTAGCCAGCCAGTTAATTTTCTCTGGATATATTGTTTATTCTTCTCTACTTGTTTGTTTAGTTTTTTTGAGACATGATTTCTCTATGTAGTCCTGGCTATCCTGGAACTCCTTCTGTAGATCAGGCTGGCCTCATACTCAGAGATTCACCTGCCTCTGTCTCCTAAGTTTTATGGGGTTAAAGGCATGTGCCACCCACGACCTGGCTGAGTCTTTATTTTCTATGCAGTGTATATGTGTGCAGGTCAGAGGCCAATGTTTAAGAGTCAATTACCTATACCCACTGTGAGTTATAGGTTAAAACTCCAACCACCAGTCTTGTGAAGCAAGTGATTTTACCAGATAAGCCAACATGCTAGTTCTACAGAGACTCTGAAGGAAAAGGAAGAAACTGGTTAGATGGTGGGCACTGAGCTTTGCTGAGATGATGATACTTTGTCCAGGAGATCCCTCGTGCCTGGACTTTCTCAGTTTTCTGTTTTATTCCCGCTACCCTTTGAGCATCTCAAGTCCCTCAAATAAGTTGTGGATTTCCTTAAGACAGAATCTCTTTCTGTTAGCCACATGTAAGTACCCCCATAGTCTAGTAACCTTGAAGAGAATTATCTTGCAAATGCTCAGTGGTGCCAGATAAGACTAAGTAGTGAGATGCATTTTCAGTGCAATTAGCTCAGTGCAGTATCACAGAGACATCAGACTAACTCTACTCCAGATGCACATAATAACATCTATGCAATCATATGCTCTTCCACAAATGCAGACTGTAAGCTTGAGCGTAGAAATTTCCCTTCTTCAGAAGAGTCTTCTTCAGATATTATCACAGCTTCTCCAGATGTTTATTAAGCATGCACTCCCATTATAATCTACTTCTGACTGCAAGCCAGCTTCTGTCTTTGCTGATGCTCAGCTGTATTATGATGTGGGTCACGGTCAACTCTCCACATTTTCACTATCTAATTATTGTTTATGGCTTTGGATCCTGTACTTCAATTACCTACTCTGTATTGAACAAACATGCAAGATTTTCCTCTATTTATTATATCTTCCATAAATTGCCCATCTAAGATAATGGGGATAGCTTACAAATTTGTAACATTCCAAATAGCTTAAATTTCTTGATAGCTTAACTGTGTGCAGTGCACAACTGTGGAAATTCAGTGCTGCATACTGAAAAAAAAGATAGATTTTTGCAGATCTCCAAGTTCATGTTTCTATAGTGAAGTTAATTTTTTTCTTAGGTAGGGGCTCCTGCACAGTCAGAATTGGATCATGGAATACTATACTGTAAGGACATACTAGACTCTTATTTTAATTCCTCTAGACATCTTCATTTTCAAGGAAAATAATGAGCCACCAATAAAGTTAAATTTGTAACAAGAAGTTACTTCAGCATTTGGGGGTGGGTAATTGAATCCTTTGACGGGACAGAAAAACATGGCTACACAGAACAAGGATATCACATAATCTACCCTATTTTTGAGATCTGTAAAAGGAGAACTGTAGCTTCCAGGAAGTCCCTAGGCTGCCTGTTATAAACAGTAATCAGTTGAGGCTGATTACTCAACTCTGGTCATTTTCATCTACAAACAAATTCACAAGTTTCTCAGACAAATATGGATGGGCTGGCAAATTTAAATTTCAAATGAAAAAATATCTTCCTGTAATGAGTTCACATACCTTTTATTTAGACTTCCAAATGCCAGCATAATGTGATTAGTTTTGATGTTGTTTCTTTCTACCAGTTATGAGAAATCACATCATCAATCATATTATCAAAATTAGATATGGAGAGGGCCTAGCATGTCACCAGCACCCTCCCCAGCACCAGTACAGACTTGCTTGAGTCAGTCTGCTGTACTTTTTAATATTTTCTTCAATCTAATATTAAATATCCCCTGTGACCAAGTAGCTACCATCTCTGCTGTAATGACAAAAATATAAAGAAGGAACAGAGATTCTTTTAAGAGGATAAATCTGTTCTGATTATTTTTTAAAATAAGGAATATTCATGATAAGATTTACAAAAAATTTCACGTGGGTTCTGGAAATGTATACATTAAAGTAGTTGCAACACTAGTAAGCATTGTATTCTCATAAAATTTTATTAGATGCTTTATGGGATTTCAGTGTTTAATGAGCCATATATCATGTATATATTTACTCATGCTTTTAAAATGAGTTTTAAGAGTTTATTAAATACTTTTAATTAGCTAAATAAGAAACATAAAGTGGTTTTCTCCTATTTTTTCCCCAAACTCTGTCTTCAAACCTAGTCATTCAAGGTTATCTTCTTTGATAAAAATTTACATAGATCTTGATTATAAAGCTTCCTTCCTAGATGACAGTTTGAATTTGAATTTAAGGGTTACAGATACTAGATCCAGAATAAGGTTATGAAGGTCTGAATCAAAACCCACCACCTTCGGAGTTTTAGGGTTAATCATTCATACTACAGTAGGCTCTATTTCTTCAGAATCACACAGAAAGGAGAAAAAAAACCAACCTGTATCATTTTTCATGTCAGGCCCATACAACTCTGAGGTTTGGAAGGGCCACCTTTTATACTCATTTGATTCTAATGCCAGATCATTTCTAGAGCCTTCAGTATTATCTAGTAGAAGGGTAAGAGTCAAGGAAGGGACTATCTTTCCAATGTGCTAGTTGAAGTGACGTTCCTTGGAGATCACTCTGGCTGGGTATTTTCTATCTGTTGGTGGTGGCATCTACAAAATTATCAGTACTCACACCTCTTACACATTCTATGTAGTCTCTTGGTTTTGAATACCGGCTGCTGAGCATATTTGTTTCTTCTATGAAACATTAGCCTCTTACTATAAAATAACCCCCGTTCAGAATTATTTTAATAAATAAGAATAAAGGAAGAGAGGTGGAATGTTGCCATGTGTCTCTCTTCCCCAGCTATATCACACTACTGAATTATTTCATCTTCTTGTCAAAATCATGTCTTCATTATTCAGAACTTTTGAGACAGTTAACCAATCCCTAGACTCTAGGCACAAAGAAATCCCTAACCTTGAAAACATGCAAGTCATATTTCCTAAGAACTCTTTTATTTCCACCTTGATTGATTTTTTTAGTCCATCAATTATTCACCAGGAAACACTTGCAACTCTTTTTCTTCTTTGAGACATTGCCAATCTCCAAGATGAGCCTTGTTCCCAATACCATGAGCTAGATATGCATAGTAGAAGAGCATTTTCATTCTATTCAACATCAGGACATGACCCAGACAATGCCACAGTCTCAAATTTTGTTCTTCCAAGTATGATGACCCAGAAGACAACTGTGAAGCATTCTAGTTTGGGCATCTACATTAGGACTGATTGTAATGCTTTAACGTAAGATTCAGCAGGTGCTTCTTTCAATAAATAAATAAATTTGTTTTACTCTTTAAAGTGCAGTGAACTAAATGTTGCACATCAGTTCCAAAGTCTTGAAAAAATAGCCCACCATGTCATATGCTTATGCATAATATATAAATCTTAATATGAATTCATGCATGCATAACATATGTTAATATATAGTAATAAAAACATTGAAAACCTGTTTAGCAGGTACTGTGACAGACTTCTAACATTTGCTTTATGTTGACAAAACAATTTGTAACCCAGAAGTTATTATTTCTGATTGTGTACGTATTATATGACAAAACTTTTCCTGGGAAGATGAAACACACTTATCTACTAACCCCAGGTAAGGATCCCAAAACAAACCAAAATATGAATACAACTAAAGTCCAACATGGTAAGCCAATGAGTTTTTGGGGGGTTACTTACAGGACTGTGGGTGAGTGGTTATGTACAGAAGCAGATATGACTCAAAGAGAGCTGCATCACCAAGGCCCAACCTAGCACCAGAGACAGATCACAAGAGATAGGAAACCTGAAGTGAACTGCACAGCCTGTAGGCAGCTCGACAGGTTGGTGAGTGTCCTTTCCAGGTGCTTAGCTAGTCTTAAACTCTTCCAGGAAACTTGTCTAGTACCTTTTCCTAGGCCAGAAGTTTTCAACCTTCCTCATGCTACAACCCGTTAATACAGTTCCTCATGTTGTGGTGACTGACCCCCAACCAGAAAATTATTTTGTTGTCACTTAATAATAATAACTAAATTTTAAAATAATAGCAAAGTAATAAAATTTTAAGATAATGATTTTCCTACTATTATGAATGGTAATGTAAATATTTTTGTACATAGAGGTTTACCAAAGGATCGCTACCCACAGTTTGAGAACCTCTGTATCAGCTGGTCTGTTCTGAGTTGCCTTTACAGCTTTTCTTCTCTGAGTGCCTTTTTTGAAGCTAAACTTGCCTGAGTATTGGCAGCTCAGCTCCTCTGGGTATCTTCTTTGCAACTCAGATTTCTTCTTCTGAGAGGAACTCTCAGTTTTTCTTTGTTTACTCTGGATGGAGACAGCCTAATGAATCTGGTCAGTTTCAGGGAGTTCCTGAAGCTATTTTTTTGCTGTTTACTCCCTGTTTAAGGAGCTCCCCTGCAGGGAGGAATGCTTTGATCTTAGAGGAAAGTGTTGTACAACAGTAGGAGAGAAAACTGCAGCAGGTAACAAGCAGTTTTTTCAACCTTATGGTCACCAAGTGCCCAGTAGGAGTGGATAGCACCACCATGTTGAGGTTCAGACTTGAGGTACAACAAAGAACTTTCACATGTATGGAAAACATCAACAGAGATTTTACATGCTGAAAATTATAAAAGCTTTAACCTGCAACTCATGTTCATATTTTGAGATGAGCCTAAAGGAGTCAAAGCAATAGTCCCTTTGTTTGGCTGAATCTCCGTAATCTCTAGGAATCTCAATAATATCTATTCTCTGAGACTTGAAAACCCAATGTCTGTTCTCACACACATAACCATTATAAAAACTAATGGCATGGTCTCCTTCTTTTCCGAAACCTACATTTTAAAGTAATCTCTTTTCTGTTCAAACTTGTCAAATCAACTGTATTGGTAGAAGTGAAAGAAAATGGTTCTATTTGTGAAAATATGAATATTATCAAGAAATTCATTGGAGATGTGTACATATTAAAGGATCCCTGTATTTTTTTCAGAATGTGAATTCTTAAATTTTTTATTTTAAAGGTTTTTTTTTTAATTTACATACCAACCACAGTTTCCCTTCTTTCGTCTTCTCCTGCTCCTCCTCCCCATAGGCTTCCACTCATCAAATCCTCCATCAACTCCTCAGAAAAAAGAGGGCCTCCCATGGGAAATCTACAAAATCTGGCATATCAAATTGAGACAGGACCAAGCTCCCTCATAACAACGTTGAGCAAAATATCCATCCATAAGAAATGAACTCCAAAGAGGGAATTTATGCACGGAGAATAATTCCTGGTCCCACTGCCACGCACCCCACAGACTACCCAAGACACAGAACTGTCACCCACATTTCAGAGGGACTAGTTCAGTACTATCCAGATTTCCCAACCAGTAGTCCAGAGTCAGTGAGCTCTCTCTAGCTCAGTTCAGCTGTCTCTGTGGGTTTGCCCATGATGATCTTGACACATTTATTCATATTGTCGCTCCACTATCTTTTTGGACTCCTGGAATCTTAGGCCAGTGCTTAGCTGTGGATCTCTGCATGTATTTCCATAAGTTACTGAATGGAGGTTCTATAATGACAGTTATGGTGGTAATCAATCTGTTTACAGAGGAAGGCCAATTCAGGTACCCTCTCTAATATAGTCAGGAGTCTTAGCTGGGACCAGTCTTGTAGATTCCAGGGAGGATCTCTAGCACCAGATTTCTCCCTAGCCATAGTGAACTCTCAATCAGTTCACTCATGCTCTTCTCGCTTCTCCCCTTCAACACCCCCCACTCACAATTTACTAAGGTTATCTTATCTATTTTCCTTTCCTTGGGACATCCATGCATGTCTCTCTTAGTGTCCTCCTTGTTACCTAGTTTCTCAGGGAATGTAAATTGTAGCCTAGTTACCCTACATTTTTTCATCTAATATCCATTTATGCATGAGTACATACTGTGGTTGTCTTTCTGGGTCAGGGCTCCTCACTCAGAGTGATTTTTTCTAGTTCCATCCATTTGCCTGCAAATTTCAAGACAAGATGTCATTGATTTTACTACTGAGCGGTACTCCATTGTATAATTGTCCCACATTTTCTTTATCCATTCTTTGTTTGAGGGGCACCTAGGTTGTTTCCAGGTTCTGGCTATTATGAATAAAACTGCTATGAACACAGTTGAGCTAATGTAAATGTACAAGGTTGCACTCCCACCAGCAGTGGAGGAGTGTGCCCCTTACTTCAAATCCTCTCCAACATAAGCTGTCACCAGTGTTTTAGATCTTAGCCATTATGACAGGTGTAAGATGGTATTTTAGAGTTATTTTGATTTGCATTTCTCTGATATTGAGAAATTTCTTAAATGTTTTTTGGCCATTTGAGTTTCTTTTCTTGAGAATTCTGTTTAGATATGTACTCTACTTTTTTTAAATTGGTATTTTGATGCCTACTTTCTAGAGTTCTTTAGATATTTTGGAGATCAGCCCTCTATCAGATATGGAGTTGGTGAAGATCTTTTCCCATTAAAGTTAATGTTTTGCCTTGTTGACTGTGTCCTTTGCCTTACAGAAGGTGCTCAGTTTCAGGAAGTCCCATTTATTAATTGTTGCTTACAGTGTCTATGCTACTGGTGCTATATTTAGAAAGTGGTTTCCTCTGCCCATGCATTCAAGCCTACCTCCCACTTTCTCTTTTATGAGATTCAGTGTAACTGGATTTACATTGAGGTGCTTGATCCACTTGGACTTCAGTTTTGTGAATGGCAAAAGATATGGATCTGTTGGCATTCTTCTGCATGCCAACATCCAGTTATGCCAGCAGCATTAGTTGAAGATGTCACCTTTTTTTCATTGTACACTTTTAGCTTCTTTGTCAAAAATTAGGTGTTCATAGGTGTGTAGATTAATATCAGGACCTTAAATCAATTCAATTCCATTGATCTATGTGTCTGTTTTTATGCCAATACCACGTTCTTTTTGTTACTAAATGTTGGGGTGAGCTGCTCGTTTGTTCCCACTGCTCAGCTAGCTTAGCCCCAAAATAACCATACATAAACTGTATTAATTAAATCACCGCTTGGCCCATTAGCTCTAGCTTCTTTTTTTTTTTTGAAAGTAATTTTATTAAATTATAAAAGTTTCCATTTACGCCCCTCTTCCCAGCACCCTCCCACTCCCCCCTCCCTCTCCTCCTCCCTCTTTGTCCCTAAGGGCAGTCAGGGTTTCCTGCCCTGTGGGAAGTTCAAGTTCCTCCCCCCTCCCTCCAGGTCCAGGAAGGTGAGTATCCAAACAGACTGGATCCCAAAAATCCAGTATATGCAGAGGAAACTAGTCCCAGTGACATTGTCAATGGCTTCTCAGAAAGACTCCAGGCCAGCCACATTCAGAGAATCCGGCCACATTCAGAGAATCTGGTTGGATCACGTGCTCGTTCAGTCGCAGTCCAACTGGCCTTGGTAAACTCTCATTAGATCCGACCCCTTGTATCAGTGGGTGATAGCATCCCTCGCAGTCCTTCGTCATTTTCTTCGTCCTTCTACTCCTCATTTAGACCTGGGGGGCTCAGTCCGGTGCTCCAATGTGGGTCTCCGCCTGTATCGACATCCAACGCCAGATGAAGGATCTATGGTGATAAGCAAAATATTCATCAGTATGGTTATGGGCCAAGGCCGGTTCAGGCACCCTCTCCTCTGTCCAGAGAACAATCTGGGGATCTCTCCTTGGACCTGGGATCCCATATATAATCAAGTTTCCTGTAAACCCTAAAATGACTCCCTTAGTTGAAATATATTCTTCCCTGATCCATATTCATCCTTCCTCCCTTCCCCCCATCCCGGTCAACCGAGCTTTCTCCATTCCTCTCCTACTCCCTTCTCTCTAACCCTCTCCCCTTCCAACAACCCTCCCACCCCCCCCATGCACCCAAGGTTACCTGGGACTCTTGACTATTTCCTACCTCCTGGCGGATAGCTAAATAATCTTCATCAGGTTCGTCTTCTTATTTAGCTTCTCTAGGATCACGAATAATAGGCTCAAAGACCTTTAATTATGGTTAGAATCCACTTATGAGTGAATACATACCGTGTTCCTCTTTTTGGGTCTGGCTTACCTCACTCAGTAAAGCGTTTTCTATGTCCATCCATTTGCATGCAAAATTCAAGATGTCATTGTTTTTTACCGCTGAGTAAAACTCTAATGTGTATATGTTCCACACCTTTTTTTAACCATTCTTCTATTGAGGGGCACCTAGGCTGTTTCCAGGTTCTGGCTATTACAAATAGTGCTGCTATGAACATAGTTGAACAAATGCTTTTGTAGTATGTTCGGGAATCTCTAGGGTATATTCCCAAGAGAGGAATTGCTGGGTCCTGAGGGAGGTTGACTCCCAGTTTCCTGAGAAACCGCCACACTGATTTCCCCAGTGGCTGCACAAGTTTGCATTCCCACCAACAATGGATGAGTGTTACCCTCATTCCACATCATCTCCAGCATATGCTATCATTGGTGTTTTTGAGTTTAGCTATTCTGACAGGTGTAAGATGGTATCTCAAAGTGGTTTTGATTTGCATTTCCCTGATCGCTAAGGATGTTGAGCATGACCTTAAGTGTCTTCTGGCCATTCGAAGTTCATCTGTTGTGAATTCTCTGTTCAGATCAGTACCCCATTTTTTAATTGGGTTAATTAGAGTTTTAGTGTCTAGTTTCTTGAGTTCTTTGTATATTTTGGAGATCAGACCTTTGTCTGATGAGGGGTTGGTGAAGATCTCCCAGTCAGAAGGCAGCCTTTTTGTCTTACTGACAGTGTCCTTTGCTTTACAGAAGCTTCTCAGTTTCAGCAGGTCCCATTTATTCATTGATTCTCTTATTGTCTGTGCTACTGGGGTCCTACTTAGGAAGTGGCCTCCTGTGCCTATATCTTGTAGACTACTTCCCACTTTCTCTTCTATCAGGTTCAAAGTGGACAGATTGATGTTGATGTCTTTAATCCATTTGGACTTGAGTTTTGTGCATGGTGATAGATATGGATCTATTTTCATTCTTCTACAGGTTGACATCCAGTTATGCCAGCACCATTTGTTAAAGATGCTTTCCTTCTTCCATTGTATACCTTTAGCTCCCTTGTCAAAAATTAGGTGTTCATAGGTTTGAGGGTTAGTATCTGGGTCTTCTATTCGATTCCATAGGTCGACTTCTCTGTTCTTATGCCAATACCAGGCTGTTTTCAATACTGTAGCTCTGTAATAGAGTTTGAAGTCAGGGATAGTAATGCCTCCAGAAGTTCCTTTATTGTATAAGATTGTTTTGGCTATCCTGGGTTTTTTGTTTTTCCATATAAACTTGATTATTGTTCTCTCAAGGTCTGTGAAGAAGTTTGATGGGATTTTGATGGGGATTGCATTGAATCTATAGATTGCTTTTGGTAGAATTGCCATTTTTACTATGTTGATTCTCCCAATCCAAGAGCAGGGGAGGTCTTTCCATTTTCTGGTATACTCCTCAATTTCTCTTTTCAAAGGCTTAAAGTTCTTGTCAAATAGGTCTTTCACATCCTTGGTTAGAGTAACCCCAAGATATTTTATGCTATTTGTGGCTATCGTGAAAGGTGATGTTTCTCTGATTTCCCTCTCTGTTTCTTTATCCTTTGTGTATAGGAGTGCCACTGATTTTTTGGAGTTGATCTTGTATCCTGCCACGTTACTAAAGGTGTTAATCAGCTGTAGGAGTTCTTTGGTAGAGTTTTTGGGGTCGCTTATGTACACTATCATATCGTCAGCAAATAACGAAAGTTTAACTTCATCCTTTCCAATTCGAATCCCTTTGATCCCCTTATGTTGTCTTATTGCTATTGCTAGAACTTCAAGCACTATATTGAAGAGGTATGGAGAGAGTGGACAGCCTTGTCGTGTTCCTCATTTTAGTGGAAAGGCTTTGAGTTTCTCTCCATTCAATTTGATGTTAGCTGTCGGCTTGCTGTATATTGCTTTTATTATATTTAGGTATGATCCTTGTATCCCTAGTCTCTCCAACACCTTTATCATAAATGGGTGTTGAATTTTGTCAAACGCTTTTTCAGCATCCAATGAAATGATCATATGGTTTTTTTCCTTCAGTTTATTTATATGATGGATTACATTGATAGATTTGCGTATGTTGAACCATCCCTGCATCTCTGCGATGAAGCCTACTTGATCATAATGGATAACTTTTCTAATGTATTCTTGGATTCGGTTTGCCAGTATTTTATTGAGAATTTTCGAATCGATGTTCATGAGTGAGATTGGCCTGTAATTCTCTTTCTTGGTTGTGTCTTTGTGTGGTTTTGGTATTAGGGTGACTGTAGCTTCATAAAAGGAGTTTGGCAGTGACTTTTCTTTTTCTATATTGTGGAATACATTAAGGAGTATAGGTATTAGCTCTTCCTGGAAGATCTGGTAGAATTCTGCATTGAAACCATCTGGTCCTGGGCTTTTTTGGTAGGGAGATTTTTGATAACAGCTTCTAGTTCTTCACGACTAACAGGTCTATTTAGATTGTTCACCTGGTTTTGGTTCAACTTTGGTATATGGTACTTATCTAAAAAAATGTCCATTTCTTTTACATTTTCCAACTTTGTGGCATATAAACTTTCATAGTAAGATCTAATGATTCTCTGAATATCCTCTGTGTCTGTGGTTATGTCCCCTTTTTCATTTCTGATCCTATTAATTTGCAAGTTCTCTCTCTGCCGTTTGATTAGTTTGGATAGGGGTTTGTCAATCTTGTTAATTTTCTCCAAGAACCAGCTTTTTGCTTCATTGATTCTTTGAATTGTTTTCTGTGTTTCTATTTTGTTGATTTCAGCCCTCAGTTTGATTATTTCCAGTCTTCTACTCCTCCTGGGTAAATCAGCTTCTTTTTTTTCTAGAGCTTTCAAGTGTGTTGTTAAGTTTCCAATGTGTGCTTTCTCTGTTTTCTTTAGGTGGGCACTTAGTGCTATGAACTTTCCTCTTAGCACTGCTTTCATTGTGTCCCATAGGTTTGAATATGTTGTGTCTTTGTTTTTATTATATTCAAGGAAGACTTTAATTTCTTTCTTTATTTCTTCCTTGACCCAGGGGTGATTTAGTAGTTGACTGTTCAACTTCCATGAGTTTGTTGGCTTTCTGGGGGTACCATTGTTGTTGAATTCTAATTTTAATCCATGGTGATCTGACAAGACACAAGTGGTTACTAATATTTTTTTGTATCTGTGGAAGTTTGCTTTGTTACCAAGTATGTGGTCAATTTTCGAGAAGGTTCCATGAGCTGCAGAGAAGAAGGTATACTCTTTCCTATTTGGGTGGAGTGTTCTATAGATGTCTGTTAAGTCCATTTGATTCAGTACCTCCAATAAATCTCTTATTTCTCTGTTAGGTTTCTGTCTGTTTGACCTGTCCATTGGTGAGAGAGGAGTGTTGAAGTCTCCTACTATTAGTGTGTGTGGTTTGATGACTGCCTTGAGTTCTAGAAGAGTTTCTTTTACATATGTGGGTGCCTTTATATTAGGGGCATAGATATTCAAGATTGAGACTTCTTCCTGATGAGTTGTTCCTGTTATGAGTATGAAATGTCCATCTCCATCTCTTCTGATTGATTTTAGTTTGAAGTCGATTTTGTTAGATATTAGAATGGCCACACCCGCTTTTTTCTTAGGTCCATTTGCTTGGAAAAGCTTTTCCCAACCCTTTACTCTGAGTAGGTATCTGTCTTTGTGGTTGAGGTGTGTTTCTTGTAGACAGCAGAATGTTGGATCCTGTTTTCGTATCCAATCTCTAAGTCTGTGCCTCTTTATAGGTGAGTTGAGTCCATTGATATTAAGTGATATTAATGACCAGTGATCGATGACTCCGGTCATTTTTTTGGGTAGTAGAGTGTATGTGTTTTCCTTCTTTGAGTTGTGCTTGTGAAGGGTCGCTAGATGTCTGAGTTAATGTAGGCAGTGTTGGGAATGTTGGATTCCTTGGGTTGTGATTTTCCTTCTAGTATTCTCTGTAAGGCTGGATTAGTAGCTACGTATTGTTTAAATTTGTTTTTATCCTGGAATATTTTGTTTTCTCCGTTGATAGTGAACAATAGCTTGGCTGGGTAAAGTAGTCTGGGCTTGCATCCATTGTCTCTTAGTTTCTGCAGTACCTCTATCCAGGACCTTCTGGCTTTCATGGTTTCCATCGAGAAGTCTGGTGTAAGTCTGATAGGTTTACCTTTATAAGTTACTTGACCTTTTTCCTTTGCAGCTCTCAATATCCTTTCTTTAGTCTGAATGCTTTGTGTTTTGATTATTATATGACGAGGGGATGTTTTTTTCTGATCCAGTCTATTCGGTGTTCTGTATGCTTCTTGAACCTTCATAGGAATATCGTTCTTTAGGATGGGAAAGTTTTCTTCTATAATTTTGTTGAGTATATTTTCTGGACCTTTGAAATGCAATTCTTCTCCTTCTTCTACTCCTATTATTCTTAGATTTGTTTTTTTTTTATTGTGTACCACAGTTCCTGAATGTTTTGTGATGAGAATTTGTTGGATTTGCTGTTTTCTTTGGTCAGAGTGTTTAATTTCTCTATGGTGTCCTCAGAGTCTGAGATTCTTTCTTCTATCTCTTGTATTCTATTGGTTAAGCTTGTTTCTGAAGTCTCTGTTCGTTTACCCAGATTTTCCATAGCCAGCCGGCCCTCGGTTTGTGATTTCTTCATTGACTTCATTTCAGTTTTCAAATCTTGAACTGTTTCTATTACCTGTTTGATTGTTTTTTCTTGGTTTCCCAGAATTTCATTTACGGATTTACTTATTTCTTCAAACTTTTTGGTATATTTCTCTTCCATTTCTTTACTCATTTCCTCAATTTTTTTGTTATACTTATCTTCCATTTCTTTACGGCAGATTTTCACCTCCTGTTTAAGTTCCTCTATTATTTTCATAAAGAAGCGCTTAGAGTCGATTTCTTCTATTTCTTCTGGAGTAGGGTGTTCAATTCTTCTAGTTTCGAGCTCCCTGGATTCTGGCGCTGTCATGTTGCCTTTCAGGTTGTTGGAGGAATTCTTGCATTGGCGCCTGCCCATCTCCTCCACTCTGGATGAAACTCCTCAGCACTTTCTGGATAGAACTCCTCAGCACTCTCTGGGTAGGACTTCACAGCACTCTCTGGATAGAGCTCCTCAGCCCTCTCTGGGAAGAACTCCTCAAAAGTGCAACAGGGCTAGCTGGTCTTCCCAGGACCCGGGAGACAAAGGGCCTGCAGCAGTGGGGGGAGGGGAGGGGTCCCTTGGAACACCGAAGACCCTGCCGAAGAAGCTGAGGGGGGAAGGGCTGTGCTCCCTTCCCGGACAGGCAGGCAGGCTGCCCAGGCTAGCACCCACTCAGCTCTCTGGGAAGAGCGCCTCAGCAGTGCAACAGGGCTAGCTGGTCTTCCCAGGACCCAGGAGGCAAAGGGCCCGCAGCAGTGGGGGGGAGGGAAGGGGTCCCTTGGAACACCGAAGACCCTGCTACAGAAGCTGGGGGGGGCTGTGCTCTCTTCCCGGGCAGGCAGGCTGCCCAGGTGAGCACCCACTCACCTCTCTGGGAAGAACTCCTAAGCAGTGCAACAGGGCTAGCTGGTCTTCCCAGGACCCGGGAAACAAAGGGCCCGCAGCAGTGGGGGGAGGGGAGCTAGCTCTAGCTTCTTATTGGCTAACTCTTTCATATTAATTTAACCCTCCAATTCATATTAATTTCATATTAATTTAATCTCCATTAATCTGTGTTCTACCACAAAGTTGTGGCCTACCAGAAAATTTTCAGCATGTCTATCTCAAATGGCTCCATGGCATCGCTCTGTTTGCCTTCCTTCTCCCAGCATTCAGTCCAGTTTTCCCCACCTACCTAAGCTCTGCCCTATCAACAGGCCTAGACAGTTCATTATTCATTAACCAATAAAGACAACACATAGTCAGAAGGACCTCCCACACCAACTATAGCTCTGTAGTATATTTTTACTATGTTGATCTTACCTATCCAAGAGACTGGGAGGTCTTTTCATTTTCTGATATATTCTTCAATTTCTTCCCTCACAGACTTAAAACTATTTCATACAGGATTTTCACTTGTTTGGTTAGAGTTACCCAAGATAGTTTATGTTTTTTGTGGCTATTGTAAAAGGTGATGTTTCACTGATTTCTTTTCCAGCCCATTTATCATTTATGTATAGGAAGGTTACTGATTTTTTTTTTAGTTAATCTTGTATCCTACTACATAGAATGTGAGTTTTATAAATAAATGTGCATGAACTTATAAAGTAAAATAAATACAGCTCATTAGCCTTTTGGGGGAAAAAGCCCAAGTCATAAAATTTTAAAAATTTGTTCATATAAAAAATGATCATAAAATAAATCCATAAGTAAAATTTACACAATCACTAGTACAGTTAATTTTTTATGTGTTTAAATAAACATCAAAGAGATGGTCATGAACACTCATTAAAGGCCAACTGGTTGTTGGGGATATTTTCAAGCTAAAAGGTAATTTCCATTTTTTAATGTCCCCACCTGCTGTAAATGCTGGTGCACTGATGTGCACAATCATGTGCCCAATTAATCATACATTTGGCAGCTTTGTTTGGTGTAGAACAGGTGTGATTTCTCAAAATGGAGCACTTAAATAGTTTGCTCACTTATGTGCTTATTCACAGAATAAAATATGATAGAGAAGGCTGTTCAAATGCCAAATCATCAAGTGAGGAGAATCAAAAAGGGAGTGGAGCAGTGCGTATATATGTAGAGTATGTTTGAAATATGTTGTAATAAGAAAAAAATATAAAAATATATATTTATACTCATATATATATATGTACACATATATGTATACATAGAGAGACATACATTTTTAGAACTGCTGGTTATAGTATCAACTTCTTATGATTCTTGAATTTATATAGCCTAAGTTATGTGAACATATTTACTTTCTGATCAGAAATGGCCATAGTGGTTATGATCTTTTTGGTAATCCAGTAATCACCCACTGAAAGACATTTTATTTTTCCCCATTATACTCCTGAATACATAAGTAGTTTTCAATTCTATTTCACAACTTTTTAAAATGATGAGCAATAGAGCTACACTGAAAAACTTAGACTTGTTCAAAGCCCTGATGTAGTTCTCTTTTAGATTATTCTATTTTAGAAAGTTGTGTAATGGGCAGGTGTATGGGTAGAGTTGAAAAGTCTAGAAGTTCATTGACTTACCTGCCAATGGGATGGGACTCTTTCTAGCATGCACTTCTAATAATACTATTATGGGCCTGCAGTAAAAGACGGGGAACGGTTTGCCATCCATTTCTGAGTCATTGGTTTCTTTCAAATGTTAATTTCTGATACAACTCCATGTCTTATTCTACACACACACACACACACACACACACACACACACAAATTTTATACTTTACCTACATCAAGTTAAGGATAATTGGTTTTTGGTGAGTAAAAGACACTGTGGTATTTTAGACGAAAAAATAATTTCCATTTTAGTTAAAGGACTGAGTATATCAGGTGGGTTGGCCATAAACTAGTTTTATCTAACTAATATATTTTTCTGTTTATTCAGTATGTCTATTGTATTCTTCCCACTATATCTATCTATCCTTTAAGATGATCTTAAATACCTCCTTTACATCTTTGCCGAAATCCCTCCTTTACAATTAATATCTTCCTTCATTGCAATTTTCTAGCTATTTGTCTTGATATAATTAATTCTGTCTGAGAAAGTATTCACCAATAAATTATGAGCTTCTATGGATAGGAACTCTATCTTAATCACTTTGTACCCTCTAGAATGTCAAACACAGATCTCACAAACAGTAGGTGCTCAATAAATGTCAGTTACATTAAACTGAATGAAATCAAATTCATATATCTGGATTATTAATATATTTCTTTCATTCAAGATTTTAGGGCTGCTATGAAAGAAAGAAATCTATTACTTCCCTCTTACTCTTTAACTTGGCAGATTAAAGTGGAATAAAAATGTGTCCTGTATAAAATGAAAATGCATTGTTTTACACAAGATACAGCAATTTTGAGAAATCCATTGATTTTATGTTCTTAGGCCAGTGAAAAATCTATTGGTTTTAGGTAACTGCCATTTGTTTCAATTAAAATGCATTGATTAGGCTAAATGTTGGGTAGAACACATGTTGTGAATATGGAAAAAATATTTGCTTAAGGTTGCCTTAAAACACAATCAGAGAGACTGGATTGGGGGTGTGTTGGGGTGGAGAGTGTGTTCTACCAACAGACAGGAAGAATCAATCTAGTTCTGTCTGCTCCACTTGGCCACTTAGTGGGTTAAGGTTCTATGACTTTATGGTACCTACAATCTGTGAGCAAAGCAATATTGAAATAAAATGTGACTTAACTCAAATGTTTCTATGGAGGACCAATCAGGCCAATTCTATTAATTGAAAGATTAGAAGAACTTGATATCCTGAGTTCATAAAGACAAAACATCTAGGGTTTTTTTTTTTGGGTGGATGGGGGACACAAAAATAAAGCACACACACACATATACATACAAAACTCTATAAATACACATCTATTTATCTATCTGTTCATCTATATTCATCTTTATTTCCTCTAACATCTTTACATTTCCTTCGCAAAAGGGGTAAGGAACTGAAATAAAACAGGTATTTAGTAACATTTAAAGATAGGGACAGTAAAAATGCAGGCATATGTTAAATTTGGTAGATAAAATTAAAACAAAAGAAACACAAAATAATAGATAATTTTAATTAATTTATTTTTAACTATTTACATTGTTTTCACTGGGAAAGAAATGTTCTTTTTTCATACTTTTTTGGGTAAAATAAACAAAAATTAAGTAAGTCATCAATGACAAAATTTCCTTGTTAAGAGTACAGAGAGACAGGGAAAAGTGGAAATTTAAGGAAAGTGCTAAGGAAAAGGGGAGATACTTGAGTAATATTGTTTGAGACTGAAAGAAAAGTGATTGCAGAAGATGCATAAGAGGCACATAGAGATTCAAGGTCATTCCAATGGAAGAAACACCCAAATGTATAATAGGAATAGCTAGAAATACAAGGGCAAACTATTTCAGGAGATAAGGAGAGAAGAAAAAAAAGAGAAGCGCATGTGTTAGTAAATTACATTCCTTACCTGTTAATCTCCTGCTTCTCAATGTTTAATTGTGTGCATTTCCTTTTTTTTTGTATGTTTATTTTGGTTTTGGTTCAAATGTATGAACTATTTTACTTTTAAATCTTTGAAATTCGGAACAAAGGATATTACCCATGGTGACTGCAAAAATCAAAGTGGTTCATCAAGTCTATGGCTATCTTCCTAGTTCCTGTTTAGCATCACCTACCTGTAGGCACAGGTTATAAAATTTGAGAGTGGACCATGGATCCTACAGCACATAAAATCACAAAGTGGAGGAGATAGGAAGTCTGTCTTTTTGGTCTTAGTTCTCTTGTTAATTTCTGGGTGACAGAAGAAAAATTCCCTAAACTTTTGGAAGTTTTTGATATATAAAATAGAGATGATAAAGATAATTATTTTATTGGTGATCTACTTCAAAGATAAAGACAATAGTTAAACTTACAATAAACAGGAAAGAAAGAGCACCACGAGTCCAGAAGGCACTTATACCATACATTTCATTTCATAATTGCATCTCATTTAATCTCAGCAGTTATCATGTGGTAGGTACATTATCTTCACTTGTAAAGAAATAAATCTCACCTGGAAGTAGGTGAACAATTTGTCCAAATGTAAGATAGGCACTTAGCAAATATTTTATGAATCAATTGATAGAGTGCTCTTTAAACCTCTCCTTTGGCATCCTCCATATTTAATTATTAACACTGAGTGGAATATAAAATGATGACAGAGGGGGGAGCCATGCTAAGTAAGAAAAGTCAGAATTATAAAATATTTGGTGAATATAAAGTCATTCAAAGTTCTTTCTAACTTTTGAATCCTGCCTCTTGATTGACTTTATATAGTGTACAGTTGTATAAGAAGTGAGATCAAACCAAATCTTTACACTTTTAATTTTTGTTTAGGAATACATTCATTTATTTTGCTGATATGACAAATATTTATGGCCAGTGAGAAAGTTAGATTGTATTTAGTAAGTAGTGAGAAAAGATGGTCTTTGACTTCAATGAATTTCTAGAATGGTGGTAAATGTGGATATTATCCAAATCATTACAAAACTGAATACATTATCTAAGCTATGTGTATAATTCCACAGGGAGATTCTTAGGAGTAGGCACCGCTGACATGAAAGAGAGAAAGAAAACTTTGAAAAGAAATATGAGAAGTTATTAAAAAGGGGAAGACATTTTAGGGAAGAAATAAAAGCCTGAACTACATGCACAGAAAGAAAGAGAAGAGAGAAGAGAGCACATAGAAGGCCCATGCCAGTGTTAGGTTGTCATCTTATTTACTGCTTGTCTTCTCATGTGAGCTCAGAACAAACATACAACAGCAGAGGAGGCAGATGCAGGGTCATGAGAATATGTTCTTTTTCCCTTGTCTTCATTACACAGTTTGATAACGGAATAAGTTCTGAAGTAAACAGATTTTCTAAAGCTTCTACCTCCTTTCCCTTCCTCTTTCCCTGCCTATTCCACAGAATGATCCAGCTAAGAAATACTGGATAGGCAGGCAAATATTACTCAGGATTATGACAATGAAAATTGACAAAGAAAGACATGGACTGTATTAGCCTTTCATTTCAAGAACATTACCAAGTTCTTGAATTACCAAGGGTGAATGGGTGTCTGCCAACTCTTAACTTGCAGAAAGACTGGGGGTGTCACACACAGTTCAGGAATGTGAGTCAGTCTAGAGAGAAATCAATGTGATACAGATGCAGGTGCAGACAAGCAATCCTCACTCAAAATCATAAAAAAAGTTTTTTAAAAATAATAATAATAATAATAATAATAATAATAATAATAATAATAGATAGGATAGGTCAAAATAGGCCATATCCTGCCACTTTTGCAAATGATCTAAGATAAATTTTTCTGGAGAACAATACGTTATTAAACTATTTAAGAAGCATTGGTCTTGTTGTTCTTGAGTGACTTTGCAGCCTACTATCACAAGAAAAAGGAACTGAAGAAAGAAAACAGGAAATTACTGTAGACTACTATAGTAGAAAACAAATGATGATGGTGTCTGGAATGAGACTTGGGATAATAGTGGTGGTTGTTATGAGGGGAGACCTTGAACTCATTTGGGCATGAAAACAACAGAGACTTCTTAAGACCTGAAACGGAGAATGGTAAAGATACACACAATGACTTAAGTCCTGGAGAATGGCAGGAGCTTCTCAGAAGTGAAATGAAACCAGGTTGAGTAAGAAGCTCACAAGAGATTTCAGATACATGGAATGTTAGTTGTCTCCCTTTGATCAAACATTTGTACCTTAATAATTTGGGGGGATTTTCATTTTTACTTTTATTTTTTAATACAATCTTTTCTCATATTGCATAGCTGTCCCCATTCCCACTCTTTCCCCTCCTTTGACCCCTTTCTCCCCCATTCCACTTCTCAGAAGGGGACGACTGCCCAAGGGGAGTCAACAAATTCTGATACATCATTTCAAAGCAAGACTAAGGCCCTCCCCTCTATACCTAGTCTGAGCAAGGTATCTCCCCAAATAGAATGTGATCCAAAATGACAGTTCAAGCACTAGGAATAAATTCTGGTCCCATTGCCAGTGAACTCATGAATTTCCAAAGCCTCACAACTGTCTACCACATTCAGTGGACCTAGTTTGGTCCTATGCAGATTGCCCACTATCAGTCCAGACTCTTTGAGCTCTCACTAGCTCAGGTCAACTATTTCTGTGGGTATCACTGAAATGGATTTGCTGGAAGCTGCAAGGGTATCAAAAGCAGCCAGTCCCAAGCAGGGATGGTACATGAGACCACTCAGCAGGAAGGTGACTCATCCCCAGCGAGCCATGTGGACAGCTGACTGGTCCCTAGCCAGCAGGAGCCAAACAGCTATTGCTTCTCTGAATGGTGTAAACCTCAGCAGTGGGCAGTGGGAGCAGCCAGTTCTAAGCAGGGACTATGCATGAGACCATGTGGCATATCTCCATGTGGCCACCGGTGGGCAGGCAAGAGAGACAGATAGGCATGCCATGCAGAGTGAGGTTGGTTGTTTATTCAGGGGGTTATGGAGGGGGAAGGGAGAAGGGAAGAAGAGGAGAGAGAGAGAGAGAGAGAGAGAGAGAGAGAGAGAAAGAGAGAGAAGGAAAAGAGAAGAGAGTGGCACAAATCTAAAAATATTCAAACTCTCACTATTTGCTGAGGAAATGATAGTTTACATAAACAACCCCAAAATTCTACCTAGGAACTTCTACATCGCATAAACACCTTCAGTAATGTAACAGGATACAAGATTAACTCAAAAAGATCAGTAGCCCTCTTTACATAGATGATAAATGGGCCAAGAAAGAAGCCAAAGAAATATCACCATTCACGACAGCCACAAATAACATAAAATATCTTGGAGGAAATCGAACCAAACAAGTGGAAGACCTGGATGACAAGATCACCATGCACAAAACTCAAGTCCAAATGGATCAAGCACCTCATCATTAAACCAATCATACTGAACATCATAGAAGAGAAAGTGGGAAGTATACTTGAATGCATTGGCACAGGAGACCAATTCCTAAATTTAACTCCAATAGCACAGACACTGAGAGAAACAATTAATAAATGGAACCTTCTGAAACTGAGAGGCTCTTGTAAAGCAAAGGACAAGCTCAACAAGATAAAATAGCAACCTACAGAATTAGTCTTCACTAATCCCACATTTGACAGAGAACTGATCTCCAAAATATGCAAAGTACTCAGGATATTGGTCATCAAAAGAACAAATAATCCATTAAAAAAAAAGTAAGGAACAGACCTAAACAGAAAACTCTCAACAGATGAATCTAAAATGACTGAAAGACACTTAAGGAAATGCTCAACATCCTTAGCCATCAGAGAAACGCAAATCAAAACAACTCTGAGATTCCATCTTACATCTGTAAGAATGGCCAAGGTCAAAAACACTGTTAAAAGCTTATGCTGGAGAGGATGTGGGGTGAAGGGACCACTCCTCCATTGCTGATGGGAGTCCAAGCTAGTACAGCTGCTTTGGAAATCAATATGGCAATTTCTCAGAAAGTTAGGAAACAACCTTCCTCAAGACCCAGAAAAACCACTTTTGGGCATATACCCAATAGGGTGCTAAATCATATCACAAGAACATATGCTCAACTATGTTCATAGTAGCAAGCATTATTTGTCATATCCAGAATCTGGAAACAACCTAAATACCCCCCTCAACTGAAGATTGGATAAAGAAGATGTGGTACATTTAGACAATGGACTACTACACAGCAGAAAAATAATAATGACAACTTGAAATTTGCAGGCAAATAGATGGATCTAGAAAACATCATATTGAGTAAGGTAACCTTGATGAAGAAAGAAAACTATGTACTCTCTCATAAGTGGCTTTTAGATGCCAAGCAAAGAAAAACAAGCCTACAATTCACAATCTCAGAGAACCTAGAAAAACAAAGATGACCCTAAGAGAGACATGCATGGATCTAATCTACATGGGAGGTAGAAAAAAACAAGCTCTTTTGAGTAAATTAAGAGCATAGGGATCATGGGAGAGGGTAGAATGGGAGAGGAGAAGAAAGGGAGTGCATAAAAATATATAGCTCAATGAGAACAATTTTATAAAAAAGTCAGCATCAATGTATAAGATAAAACACTTGCATTAAACCCTTAAACAAAGGAGCCCACTTAAAATTATTTGCTAAGTACCACTGAATTTAGAAGGATTTGCAATTGTGTAGTTTCCTTTCCCTTCCAATGATACCACAAGTAAAAAAAAAAATCTCACCAAACCATATATGCTCTATTTATAAGTATGTCTTGAGAAAAGTTCCCTTGATTGTTTTATTTTTCCAAAAATTAATTCACATTATTTACTTCAAATCTAAGATCTACCTGATGGTGGCAAAATTTGATTCTTTTCTTTTCTCTGAATTATAAAAGTTCATCTTAGGTCATATAACTTAGAAGTTCAAGTCTCTACAACTGCTAAAGACAAATCAAGAGAGAGGTATTTAAAGATAATTGTTCACTGACTGCTAAAAGCTTAAAGTTTCCTATAACATTAAGTATTCAAATACAAAAAGTCTGTTTTTCAAACAAAAATAATTTTAAAAATGTTTGTCTATTACCTCTTGATGGTCTGCTCTTTTCTGAAGAAGAAACAGAGGGGGAGAGGATCTTGCAGTGAAGGGAGGTGGTTGGTATGGACAGGTGAGAACCATCGGGTAAGGGAAACTGTAGTTGGGGTATATTTTGAGAGAAGTATCTATTTTCAATTAAAAAAATCATGTGCAAAAAAATCATGATTTCTAAAGTGGTTCATATGACCAAACGATTTCTATTTAACACCGTGAACTAAGCAACTTCACAGCTTTTTGGATATGACAATTCTAAAAATGGTTTATGACTAAAAAATATGGTATCTTTATTACTATATTGAGATAAAAATTTTGAAAGAAATATTTTCATTTTTAATAAAAAGTATAAAAATTTGAACTGTGACCTCTATTTTTACATCAGGGGCTTTATGTAACATGATAAGCCTGTATGAGACAGAGATATGGGACTTCCTTAATGACATAGTCTGAGTAGGCCTTAAAAGTCATTAATGGAGCAGTAGGCTATTTACTGATGATTATTGGTATGTATGATGTATCTCCATTGAGACCCATCAATAGATGAAATCAAATAATTTTAGCTGTCAAACCTAGTGTCATCCTGTCATAGAGAGGATTAACCTCCAGCCAATATAAGATCTTGTGAAACAGCCAGGAAAACTTTAGCAGTTTCACTGATGAGCAATTTTCTACTTCCCCAAACCCTTGATACTCTGAACCCTATGCTGCAGGCCACCCTATGTCATGCACATCCATATTTAATGACCCATCCATCCTACCCACTTTAATCTTGACAAAATATGCCCTTATTTCCAAATTCTAAAATTTCAAGGATCAAAAATAAAAGATTGTGGTTCCTCTCAACTTCTCTTTTTCCAGAAAAAAAAAAGAGTTCTTGAGACTCAGGATAATACATAAAGCATGATTTTCAGATAACTGGTCATTCATATTTCTCCAACCTTGTCCTTCTTTATAGCAATATTCTTCTCAAGATCAAGGCCAGAATAACATGCTGGTGCTGTTTCATCCCCGTGCAACACTCTGGGACTCTCATCACCTTTATCTTTTGCCACTATAACTTAAGCATGCCTTGAAATGAATTAACTGTAGAGTTTTAACAAACTAATACTCCTCTTTGAAATAACACTTTTTTTTGTTATGAAGCATTTCCTGAAGCACCTTCCTGCCTCTTCCCAGAACCCTCCTTGTACTTATACATATTATTTTTAATAAATTTTTCTCACTGTTGAACTTCAAATAAATTAACTTTGTGTTTCCTGGTCTCTTTTTCTCAGGATTAAGTCTGTGAGATGCACACATAGTGTTCACACTATGCGCACATCAGTAGTTCATTGGTTGTCACCACAAAGCAGAGCTGCCTTATCTGGTGATATCATCTATCTGCCCATAATCTAGTACTTATTTATGAGGTTGTTTCTAGCTATCCAATATTGTACAATTTGTATGAATCTCTGAGTTCAAGGCCATCCAGGACAACCAGAGCTGTTACACAGAGAAATCCTGTAGAAGAAGAAGGAGAAGGAGGAGGAGGAGGGGGAGGGGGAGGGGGAGGGGAGGGGAGGGGGAGGGAGAGGAGGAGGAGGAGGAGGAGAAGGAGAAGGAGACGGGGACGGGGAAGAAGAAGAAGAAGAAGAAGAAGAAGAAGAAGAAGAAGAAGAAGAAGAAGAAGAAGAAGAAGAAGAAGAAGAAGAAGAAGAAGAAGAAGAAGAAGAAGAAGAAGAAGAACGAAAAACTGTTTTCTCCAAGTCAGGTGAACTATTGTTCATTCTTTAAAAAAATATCTTTTTGGGTTACTATGAAATGTAACAGGTGTTACAAGAAGAGGGTCCATTGTTTGCCCTGACCATTTGGCTAGCTTACACCTGAAATAACTACACAGAAACTGAATTAATTAAAACACTGCTTGGCCATTAGCTCTGACTTCTTATTGGCTAACTCTTACATATTAGTTTAACCCATCTCCATTAATTTGTGTATTGCCACATGCCTGTGGCTTACTGGCAAGATTCTAACCAGTGTCTGTCTGAGGCGGAGGATCCATGGCTTCTCTCTCTCTGTCCTTCTTCCCAGCATTCAGTTCTGTCTTCTCTGCCTATCTAAGTTCTACCCTAATCAGGCCCAAAGTAGTTTCTTTATTCATTAACCAATGAAAGCAACACATGAACAAAATAACCTCCTATACCAAACAGGCTTTATCATGGCATCTTCATATACATTGTGCTATTTTGCTTTGTTTTCATTAATTCCTCCCACTCTGTACTCTTATCTTAAATTGTTTTTCTTTCTTGCTCTAGTGAGTTCCACCTCCTACTGATTTATTATATATATTTCATTAGTATCCTCTATGAGTTGCTCCTCACTTGGGATCTCTTCTTTCCCTCTCATGGTACCCTTTCTGTGCTTGTAACTTACACATTACACACACGAGTGTTTCTAGCTTCCACAAAGGAGAGAAAGATACTGTATTTATCTTTCAGAGGTTTCATATTTTGCCTGATATAATCACTTCCTCATATGTCCACTTTCCTATAAATGTCATTATTTAATTTTAACATTCTATTGTGTATACGTTCTGAAGTTTCATTATCCATTTATTTATTGGTGGAAACACCCAACCTGATTCTATTCCCTGTCTGCTGTGTATATTGTAGCAATTAGTATTGATATGCAATTTGCAAGCATCTTTTTCTATGTTGGCTAAGAACCTTTTTGTCTATACTCAGGAATGATATATGTGTATTTGAATGTAATGGGCCCCTGTATGCTCATAGGGAATAGCATTATTAGGAGTGGCTTTGTTGGAATAGATGTAACCTTGTTGGAAGAAGTATGGCACCCTGGAGGTGGACTTTGAGATCTTCTTTGTTCAAGCATCTCTGTGTGTGATACTCAGACCACTTCCTGTTGCCTGCAGATCAAGATGTAGCATCTCAACTGTTTCTCCATCACCATGACTGCCCACATACTGCCATGTCCTGCCATGGTAATAAAGGACTTAAACCTTTAGACTGTAAGCCATGTAATTGAATGTTTTACTTCATGAGAGTAGCAATGGTCATGGTGTCTCTTCACAACAACATAAATTCTAACTTAGACACTGTGTCATGTTAGTCTGTGTTTTCAGGTTTTTTTTTTGAGAAATTGCCACACACATTTCAACAGTGGATTTCCAAGTTTTCACTCTCACTACCTGTGAACAGAGTTTCCTCTTTCTCCACATCTTCAACTAAATTTTGTTCTCATCTGTTTAATCTACAGTTTCTAAACAAACAGAAAATGTGAAATATCAAAAACAGTTTTAATTTTTATTTCTCTGATCTCTAAGTATCTTAAACATTTTTAAAAGAATTTATTGGTCACTTGGGTTTCTTACTTTGAGATTGCTTATTCAGTTCATTATCCTATTTATTGTTGGATGATTTGGTTTATTGGTGCCTAATTTTGCAATTTTTGTATATTCTACATATCAATCCCCTGTGTGATGTGTAGTTAAAGAGGTTTGTTTTTATTCTGCTGACTGTCTCTTAACAATAGACAATTGTTTCCTATGGTTTCCAGAAACTTTTGAACTGAATGTAATTTCATGTGTCAATTCTGGGGAAGATTCCGCATGCTGTGGGAGCCCTTTTCAGTAAGTCTTTGCCAATCTCTTTATCCTGAAGAGTATTTCCATGTTTCCTTCTAGATGTTTCAAAGTAGGCAATACATTACAAAATTTGAAATCTTGTATCTGTGTATGTAAGGTGAGATGTATGGATCAAGTTTTATTCTTCTACGTGTATATACCAATCTTCTCAGCAAGTTGTTTTTCTTTTCTTTTATTTTATTTATGTGTGTTTTGCCTACATGTATATTTATACAGCTTGTGGGTGCTGGTGTCATATGAATTCTTGGAATTGAACCTGGGTTCTTTACCTTAGCATACAGGGATCCTACTGTTGTGTCATCTCTTCAGTCCCTTGGCACCATTTCTTATATATGTCATCTTTTCTTCTATGTATGATTTGGACAGATTTGGAAGAAATTACTTGTCTACAACTGTAAGGCTTTATTTTTGAGTCCTCTACCCTATTGTATTAATTCTTGTATTAAACAGGGTTCTCCAAATGAACAGAACTGATAGAGTGAATCCATATATTTAAAGGGGATTTATTAGATTGAGTCACATGATATGGTCCAAGATAGAGAAACAATGGCTGTCTGGTGACAAAAGGGCCGAGAATCCAATAATTGTTTAGTCTACAAAACTGGTTGTCTAAGCAGTCCCACACTGGTGTTAGAGTCCTGGACTATTCCAGGAAAACTGATGGTCTTCAGCCTAATTAGAACACTGATGGAGACGTAATCAATACTGGCCGCAGCAGTAGGATAGATGAACTTGCCAATGAAGGCAGGCAGACAAATTACAAAGTTTCTCTCTTCCATTTCCACTATGTGCAATGCCATCAGAAGGAATGATCCAGATTTAGGGTCAGTCTTCCTGCTTCAAATGCCCAAATGTTTGGGCCTCAGGTTGACTTGTAGTCAAGTTGGTGATGAATATCAGTCATCACATCCTCTAGTATCCTTGTTGTTTCTCCCCCTTGCTGTTTTTGACAACTCTTGTACTGCTTTGTTTGGTAGCGGTTTCCTTAGTTTTTCTAATTGAGCTCTTGGACTTCCAAATGAATTTTATAATTGTTTTCTCCAATTTCATGAAGAATTACATTGGATTTTAATGGAGATTGTGTTGAATATGTAGATCACATTTGGTACTATAGAGATTTGTACAATATTAATTCTGACAATCCATAAGCATTGGGGGGGTCTTTTCATCTCCTAGTATTTCTTTAATTTTTTTCAGTGTCTTAAAGTTCTCCTGACAACATATTTTACTTCGTTAGGTTTATTAACAGTATTTTTTACTTTGTTATAAATAAGAATTTTAATTTTTCTCTTGTTTTCAATCTCACTAAGTTCATTACTGATAGTGAAAACAGAAAAATAGAGGAAAATAAATAAAAAGACTATTGATTTTTGTCTGTTGACCTTGTATTCTGCATTGCTAAGATTATTTACTAGATCTCAGTTTATTTTCTTGGAAAGACTTCAGGATATTTCAAATGGAAAAATCAGGAATTTTATAGATAAGAATACCTTAACATCTTCCTTTCTAATTTGTATTGTTTTTCTTTCTTTGTCTTGTCATGTTGTTTTAGTTAAGAATTTGAGTACTGTATTGTAAAAACAGCAGAAAGAACTGACATCCTTGTCTCCATCTATATTTTAGAAGAAATGCTTTTATTTTTCCCCATTTACTATATAACCTTTGTTATAAATTTGTCATATGTAACCTTTATTATGATGAAGTCTGTTCCTTTTATTTCAAGTTTCTTTAGGGTTCTATTATGAAGTGATGTTGTACAAAGTCTTTCACTGCTTTAGTTGAGTTTACCATGGGATGTATGCCCTTAAATCTATTTGTTGTATTTGAATTAGTGATTTGCATCTATTGTGTAAACCTTAGATGCAAATTCCTGAAATGAAACCAACTGATTATCGATGTAAGATCTGATTGTTTTCTGGAATTGGCTTTGCCAAAATTTTATTGCTAACCCTTATATTCATTTGACATTGCTATGCCCTTATCAGGTTTTGGAATATTGGGTAATGCTATCTTTATATAAAATAAATTTAGCACTATTTAGTTCCTTTCTACTTTATGAAACAGCTTGAGGAACATTAGTATTAGCTCTTCTTAAACAAATTGGTGGAACTTAATAATGAAGATGTTCAGTTATAGGAATTTTGTTTGTTAATTTGTAGGTTTTTTATTACTGCCTCCAATTCATTACTTTTTGTGGATATGTTAAGTGGTTCAGATTGTCTTAGTTTAATTTTGATCAATCACAGCTATAACTTCTTTCCAATTGTGTATGAGTAGTACCATGTTCCCATTCTCAACAGTATTTGATATTGTAAATCTTTTTTCATTCTGAGCAGTGATTCATAGAAGAACATTGTAATGCAGAGCACCAATGTTTTTATAGAAAGAAAAGTTAATTATATTATTCTTCCTTCAATATAAACACACAGAGTAGTGCTAAATACATCTAAGGTATTTAGCTCCACACTGAGATTCAACTGACTAGTAATAAGTAGTCCAGTTGGAAGGATATTATTATTGTAGCTGCAATAGATGGATATGTCATATATGTTACATTGGAACTATAAAGCTAAGTCTGATGTTCAGAATTATTTTTAATGAAGCCGAGGTGGAGAGGTTAGGAAGAGGATGGCTATGCACATGGGTTTATCTAAAACAATGCAGATTGTGCTTATAGTATCACTTCAGTCCTTTATAGTGCTGTTTTTGCGCTGAGAATGTTCCAACTTTGATACCAAATTGCACAGTCATCCTAGGAAACTAGAGGGTATGATATTTTGTTTTGTTTCGTTTTCTCATATAGGCAGATCATGGTTGCAGTATGTGAGCTGCTGAAAAACATCAGGAAAATGAGTTGGAAGAGCACATAATATAAATATGCAACTGAGAGGAATTATTTAGGGAAGTTCTCTTTGATGTCAATCACATATGTTAGTGCTAGTTTAAAAACACACTAACTGATACAGATCATTAAATTCCATCGCTATTACAATTGCCACTGGAGATAATAAAGTGTAACGTTTGGGAGATTCCTTCATAACTACATCTCTTTGTGATTTTCCAGCATGGATAGGTAAGGTTGTGTCTGTAATATAATACAATACCAAAAATATAATGGCTTAAAAGAACATAAAATTGCTTCAGTTTTATAAGTTGAGAGACAGGGCATGGCTAGCAAGACTCTTTTCTTCAGAGCCACACTTATCAGAGCCACTCAGCCACAATTATCCCAGAAAAGTGGAGGCTCAGCAAGCAGAGTTAGTTCATAGAAGTTCATCATAGTGGCAGAATAACTTTTCTTGTAGCTCTTGGACTTGGACTTCAGGTTTTTGCTCACTGTTCAGTGGAGACAGTCCTCCATCCCAAGATATCGTTCTATTTTCTGTCTTGGGATCATCTTGATAGCTGCTCACACCACAGCAGCTTGCTTCTTTTGGAACAATAGAAGTAGGAGGGTTAGGCACTTAACAATAGCCTTTTATAAAATGTAAGGCCATTATAGACATAGAGCAATACTTTCATCATATTACAGCAGTTAGAAGCTCATCAGAGGCCCATCAGGGACAAGCAGTAAAAGAAACAATACAGTGAATTTCAGGAGGTCGAGATGATTGTAATTACCTTAGAGTGTGTCTTCCTCTGCATTCAGTATGACTATTATGGTCCCTAGAAATTACTAATTTTTCTATCTACATTTTTCTGAGATGACAATAAATTATGTCTTAAAAGAAAAATAAATTAAAGTAGGTACTTCAGGTATTTATTATAATTGCAAAATTAACGTCATTATTTCCCAAGAAATTTTTCACTTTATTCATCTATGAAATATTTCTACCATCTTTCTATCTTCTACCATCCATTAATTTACCATCATCTATCTTCCGTCTGCATGTCAGTTGTTCTACGTATCTATCCGTTTGTCATCTGTCATTTTTGCACACACATATCAGTATGTATTTGTCTATAAAGAGTGAAATGCTGTCTTCCAGTAGCTCAGGCGAACCTTTCTTTTTCAATAAAGATCTACACGGATCTAATTCTGATACTGATCACTTGCTGTATTTAATAACTAGCAAAAGTTACTTAATCCTTCTGAATTTGAGCTGTTTTGTGGACAAAGGGACAGTTGGAATATCTACTTCACATGCTTCTTGAGAAACTAAATAGCCTGGCCTACAGAATCCTACCCAAATGTTTGTTTTCCTTCAATTTTTTTCTTTGCTTGTTTTTTAATACACTCTGTATCATTCTTTTGACCCTCAGTATTTACATTAATCTCCCTAGTTAATTTGGTTGTCTGTATATTTACATGTATCTGGGAGATGCATGTGCTGATGATGCATTGCATTCTGTTGGGTGAGAATGTGAAGTTAGTTTTCCAGGTATGGTTAAGGATTTGTAGTGAATCATCAACATTCTTTTTCCAGTTCTCTGGAATAAATTTCAGCACACTTGTGAGATGCCAAGCCAGGTTATACTTATCCAATCTGAAAACTTCTTTTCGGTATCTTTTCGTCATTCTTATCCTTATTACCATGAGCCCTGTTATATTCAATCTTTGAGCGGCTTTCTTTCTAATGGTACTTGTACTCTCTTTGAGCTCTCTGGAGAGGAGAATGTTCAGGGTCCTGGTTCATAGTTTTAGGTAGCAGATGGCCTTTTTTTATGATACCTGCCAAAGAAGTTTCAATTATGTGGACTTCTCATTATACAGTTTCACTGGGGGGAAAGTATATTCTACAAGAAGCATTGTAATTCTTCATTTTAAAAAAAAATCCACTTTCTTAAAATTATTATGAAGTGACATACTTCTACCCCAAAGTATAACTTGTGTGAATATTTTCTAAGAGTATTTAAAAAATATCATGAAATAAATAAAAGCATAGTTTCTTCTTCAGAGTTTGATAAGTTCACAGGATATATAAGTTCTAGAAACCTGGGCTCTGATATTTGCTTTTGCTTCATAGAAGATGGCTGGCCATAACCAGATTACTTTATTTTACTGAGCACTAAGTTTATAGTTTTATGACTAAAAATATGACCATAGCCAATATACTCATCAGATCCAATGTTGCATAATTTTAGAAAATTAATTGCATTCCCATCTATCTACTGCTACTCCCAAAGGTACAGTTTTCATTTTTTACTACAACTTTGGATTTTTTTTCTTCATCTCTAAGTTTTATTTGCTCTGATTTCAGAACATACTGTCTTTTAAGTAGCCAGCAGTGTCTCCCTCCATGTAAATTTGTATGGGACAGAGAATATGCAAAAAGATATTTCCAATTAAGAGTAGATAATTAAGATCTCTTCAGTCAGTCTTTTATGAAAGAGAATAGAATTGTTATCAATTCCAAATACAAAGTCTGTGTATTGAAATCAGTCTTCAAAAATTTCAGGACACTTATACCAACTTTAAAAATTAATTTAAAATAAAAATATTTCTAATAAATTACTATCCATAATAATTAAGAGATTCAGCGCAGAGTCAGACAAAGAAGTTTAGTGACTCACTGACAACTACAGAGTTAAGAACAGGGCAAGACAAGCAGAATCTTTGCACAGTCCAGTTATAGACATTTGCATTCTGCTTCAGGAAACCTCGGTACATCCAGAAACTGCCCTCTAAGTCCTGGAGCCACAGACATTCTTTCTAGATGTCTAGAATATTAAAGAACGAGGATGATGGCCAGCATCTGCCCATCAGGGTTCTTAGCACTGAATGCAGACACATCTGACAAGCTTGCTATCCACTCATTCAAGTGTGGCTAAAGGGGCTCATTTCTGACCTACAGTCTGTTCCACACTGACTGAAAACACAGTTTGTCTTCTCAGGGCCAGCAGGGCCACCCGTGGAGCCTGTCACTCAGAAATCTGCAGAGGACAGCTACTTTGTCGTCAACTTGCATCACATCTTTAATCAAGTTTATCGTGCAGAGTTGTAGGGAACGCACACTTGTCCGGTGTCCTTAAATGTCAGGATGGGATCTCTGCTTGCTTTCCCTTTAGCCTTGAAGCACCAGTTGCAGCTTTCAGTGCAAGAATGCTGACACCTGGGCAAGCTTCTTTTCCACCAGCTGCCTACTGACTGCTGAGTCACGTCTTTATGCCTTATTCAAAGGCTGTCTCTGTTTCCACACTTCAGGAATATGTCCCTTACAGGCATTTTTCATATGTGCTGTTGGGAATGGTTGACCATGTATGGCTTTCACAGCTCATAATCATCATTGATCCTTATGTGATGAAGTTCATAAATGAACAATTAGCAAGGCATATAATTGTCATCTGGCATGCTGTCTTCTGTACCGATTTTATTCAAAGTGTTCATCTCTTATGAAACAGGCACTTTATCATTTTAAGAATCACTTTTATATATTTGTCCACTCTAATTACTTTTTCTATTAAGACCACCTCATGAATTCAATAAAATGATTGTAACAAGACTATAATATGATGCCTGGATGGAGTCCTTTGGTGCTCAGTCAACTTGCCTAGAGGGAGCAAAGGCCCCAGAAAACTCAATGACCACCAGAGATACCCTATTGCTATGTTTCAGGGTTCTTGCTAACAAATTTGACAAAGGAAATTCTTGGGAGAATGCTATGATAGATTTTTCTGTTTGGGAGAAAGGTGTGGGGAGGACAGGCAGAGGTCCTGTTCAGCAGGAATGGTCCTGGGAACTTGGAGACCATAGAGGTGCTAACATGCAGGCATTTTTATGGGTAAGGCATGAGGACATGGATAAATTACCTAGTAACATTGACGCAGCCATGAGGTGTCCAGTAGCCTCCACTTACATTCAGTTTATAGATTCCTGGGAGAAGATACTCTCTTTTGATATTCATGGCCCCTAGCAAGGACACTCTCAGAACACAGCTTTGGGCCCCCTGCCCTACCTGACTAGTTTATATCTTTCTGATGTAATTGAAAGGGAACTTTGGAGTTGGACTAAGTTTTGAAATGAATATGCTGTTACTATCTTATAAGGCTGCAATATGGAAGTGTGATAGATAAAGTTACATTTTAAGCTTAAATTACTGTGCCTAAGAGATCTATAAAACAAAAATGCTTCTAACTTGAAAGCCCTACTTGCCTAAGGACAGGTAACTTACTGTAATATGGGGAGCTGTTGTTCATATGATATAATAAGCCTTGTGGTTTTGCTTCTGTACACAAGCTTGGTGCCACAACTTCACAGGATGTGCTTGATCACACATAGGCAGTAGGTACACAGGCAGGAGGTACATCATGATGTATGCTTGCCCTTATTGGAAAAAGGCAGGAAGAATGTAGCTTTGCGGGTTTTGCCTTTTTTTTTTATAAACCCCTGACTACATGTAATTTGGCATTATACTCCAGGTCTTCTGGGTATGAACCAGGTATGAACCTGGCGGTATCTATGGCTCTGGCCAGTATTTAATAAAACTTGCTTCAGATTTGGCAAAAAACTCATAGAAATGGTCTTATTCTCACCTGGTGGGATTAACAGAAGAAACAGAATTTATGTATGTAGTATACTGTTAGCTTTAAAAGACAGCACTAGGCCACATGCATGAGCTTTCCCTCTGACCTCACTTGACTTCATTTACACAGACGTTGTGAATGGGCAACATTGCGATTTTCTTCCCAGGCACAAATACTCAAGCAACAAAAGCTGTTGATGGTTTGAAGGGCTTTCCAGGAGGGCATTGAGTCCTGTGATAAAATGTGGGCCCTTTTCTTAGGAGTATGTCTTTATTTAAAGGAATTCCTGAGTCCTTTGAACCCCACCCCAAACTGTTCTCCATTGCTCCAGGAGGTAGGTTACTGAAGAAGTACTTCGCAGAGAGTGGAAGACATGGTTTGGAAGAAATTTTACTCTATTAAATAAGTGAGAACTTGTCTAGATACCTGACATGGAACTCAGAGAGAAGAAAGGTTTTTAACAAGTGAAGTGCTAAATTAGCAGCTTGACTCCTAGCAATAGCGGAGAGGGTGCCTGAACTGGCCTTCTCCTGTAATCAGATTGGTGACTACCCTAATGGTTATCAGGGAGCCTGCACCCAGTAACTGATGGAAGCAGATGCAGAGATCCATAGCCAAGGATAGGCTAGGCTGGGATTCCAGGTGAAGAGAGGGAGGAGGGATTATATAAGTAAGGGGTGGGGGTTGGTTGGGGGCAGGATTGGGGTCAAGATCATGGCAGGGAAACCACAGAGACAGCTTACCTGAGCTAGTGGGAGCTCATGAATTCTGGACCTAAAGCTAGGGAGCCTACTTGGGACCAACCTAGACCCTCTGTATGTGGGTAGCAGTTATGTAGCTTGGTCTGTTTGTCGGACACCTCGCTGTGTGATCAGGACCTGTTCCTGGTGCATGAGTTGGTTTTTTTGAAACCTGTTTCCCATACCAGGATGCATTGCCCAACCTTAATTCAGGGAGAGAAGCTTGGTTACCTCAACTTGATATACCATGCTTTGTTGACTTCCATATGAGGTGTGTCCCTTTCTGAATGGAAGAGGAGTGGATGAGGTAGGGATAGAGGGAGGTATGGGGAGGGAACAAGGGAATAGGAAGAGAGGGGGAGAGGAAACTGTGGTTGGCTTGTAAGATAAATGAAAAAATTAATAAAAAGAAGAAGAAATAAAGATCAAGTTCACTGGAGCAAAAAGAAGAAGAGGAGAAGGAAGAAGAGCAGAAGGAGGAGGAAGATGAGAAGAAGAAGAAGAAGAAGAAGAAGAAGAAGAAGAAGAAGAAGAAGAAGAAGAAGAAGAGGAGGAGGAGGAGGAGGAGGAGGAGGAGGAGGAGGAGGAGGAGAGAAGAAGAGGAAGAAAGAAGAAGAAGAGGAAGAAAGAAGAGGAAGAGGAGGAAGAAGAAGAAGCACCAGCTTGTCCTTGGCAGTTGGCTGACTGAATTGTCTATGAGAAAGTTTTGACTAATAATTTCTCAGCATTCAGAGGAGTGGAAAGATGATAAGATAGCTTCAACAGGAGGAAAGGACATTCTCATCCCACTAGTTTCTTCAGAAAGCACATGAGGAGTGCTGAGTCAAGTCTTTTTTTTCTCCTGTTGATGTACAGAGGTCTACAGTGTATTTCTGTGGTCCTCACTGCATTTTCCTTGAGGAACAAAGATTATGTTTCTGTTTTTGTGTAGACTTTCCCAGTTACCATTACATGTCCAATTGTCAAAACAGAACTCTTTTCAAGTATAAGGAGGAAGATTAAGTACAGGGACAGACATTGAACAGTTTTGTCTTAGTCTGGCTGTCTAAGAGTCCATGGAAAATTGGTAACTTCCTCTGGAAAAAAATGGAAATTAGAGCTTTGCATGTTCTTCCTAAGGCCCTGTGCTACAGAAGTCATTTATTCTCCAACTAAATGTTAAATATATTCTAAGAATATTTTAAAGTATTCATGTTCTGAAGTCCTAAAAATCAGTTTTGGCATTGGGCCTAGTCAAGTAATTTCACTTTTGGAAATCTACATAAAAAATTATGAGATATTTGAAAAAGGATCATTATTTTGGTTCAGAAAGTTTGCTTCAGCATTATTTGTGGTGATATATGTTCAGGGAGAAAATCAACTTTATACTAAAAGGATATTGTGTATATAAATTATAGTTTATGAATTCTTATTACTGAGAAAATACTTAATGACATAGATCATCAAGGTGAATTTCAAATGGTGAAGTTAGATTAAAAACAAAATACAATAACTCAATTTTATAAAGATAAATATGTGTGGGCTGGAGAGATGGTTCAGTGGCAAAAAGGTTGCTGTTCTATCATGAGGCCTGGAGTTTGGATATCAGCACCCACATCTGCTTGCTCACAAATACCTATAATTCCAACCATAAGAGATTTGACAGAAGGCATCAGATTGCTGGCAGACACCAGCACACAAGAACATACACATTCACACAGACACAAAGTTACACACATAAAGAATTTAAATAAAAATTAAAATATCTACGCAAGTGTTGGATGGAAAGAAATCTAGAAACTTCAGTTACAAAATTTTAATGCTTATTTATGCTTTAGTAATTTGTAATTTTTATCTATTATTATCCATAATTTTAAATGCTTTTGAAATGAAGATTGCATTTGTAATCAGAAATAAACATGATTAATCTTGTTTAAATGTCACATAAATTAAGAATTAAAGAGTGCACAGTCTCCTCTTCTTTTTCCCTCCTAGTTTCCAATGGCTTGGGAAGTTTTAAGAAGTCTCTTTAAGTCTTATCACAAGTGATAGATTTCCTCAATAATTCTAAAAAAATTGAAATAACTTCTATTTAACTTTTGCATTGACAATAGATGTTAAAGTTGCTAATTAATAGTTTTTATTTCCTTATTTTATGAAGACTCAGGAAAAACAATGCTATTATTTTCTAACAATATTGGAAAATAAGACCACAAGCTGCAGCTGCTCCTATTCTTCACAACAACTCACAGGAGTGAAGGAGTTTTAGGTATAATTTGTGAAGGTCCAAAAATGTGAGCCTATTCCACCTTGTCTGAAAGTCAAAGAGTTTGAGTTTGCTCAAAGTTGTTGAAGCTACACATCCTGACCTAGGATGTGGTTACTTGGTGTTTTGGACATTGTGATGACCTGTAGGGATATATCCTCTTCACTCTGACCTAAGGTCAAAGAATTCAAGAATATTTTTGCTCCTTCTTTTGAATTAGGAGGTTTGACCTAGGAAGTGGCTGCCTTCAGAATACTTGGTCTAGGGTAGGTTCACTGCCTAAACAACAGAATGCTGTTCTCATGAATTATTGGTTTGAGATCTCAAAGTATTGAAGCAAGTAACTGTTTTAGTTGTCCTTTATATTATGTTAAAGAAGTATTTTGCTTCTCCCACTTTTTGTATTGGGGTATAAAAGTGTATGGAAAACTAAACGCGGGCAGACAGTACTCAGGACTCAGAAATCAGAAGTCAGAAGAATTCAGCATTCAGGATCTGCTGAGTCACCCTCCTGGTACTATTCTGTCTCTATATTTCTTTCTTATGTCTGTTCCTCCTACTTGACGTTTTTTAAGCCTCATGGCCCCACCCTGAAAGTATGAACCCGCCACAGCTAGGATCATGACAATAACCACTAAAAGTGGTGTGACTCCCAACATACGGTAGCCCAAAGTAGTGACTCACGACAATTATTAATTCATGCTATTCACTCTTCTTCTCGAGTATGAAGCACCTTGAATTGCAATTCTACAGACCTGGATCATAATCTATCTATCTATCTATCTATCTATCTATCTATCTATCTATCTATCTATCTATCCATGCATCTATCTATAATCTATTTTGTCTGTCTGTCTTTCTATTTATCATCTACCTTTATCTATCATATACCCATGTCTATCTATATATGTAAACTTCTCCAAACTATATTACTAATATATAAGAATGAGTATGTGTGTGTGTATGTGTGTGTGTGTGTGTGTGTGTGTGTGTGTGTGTATGCACATGTTTGTGGGGCTATGGAGGTTTCTTAGGTGACAAAAGACATTAAGATCCTTAAAATACTGGTTTTATTTACACCAAAGTCAGGTATGTAGGTCTCAATAACTTTCCAAACACAAATTGTACAACTAACATAATTTGCTTTCGTAAGTATTGGAGAATAAAAAATTGCACTTATATATTTTTGTAATGACTATACATAGTATATTGGGATCTGAAGAATATTTTATTAGACATGTAACACTCTAACTAAAAGAATAGCTTCAAGCACATAATTTAGACAATCCTATGCCCATCCCACTACCCCTCTAAATATGGAGTATTCCCTCATATTATGTTTCAGATCAAGGACCCTGTCTTTACCATTTGCGCTGGTGTTTGTGGCCAGGGCATAAGTTCCAGGGGACACAGTGGGGAATGGTATCCAGAAGGTTCACAAGAATTACACATCTATTTTGGCACTCTGCAAGGGTCTCTCAGCAAGGATGTCATGATGGCTGACCATCACTATGAACATCCTGGTGGTGGTTTGTTTGATATTGTTGTTATTGTGATGTTTGTCAGCAGAAAGCATTTTTAAATTTTTATTAAGATTTTTTAATAGAGTCTTTTCTCATTTTACATTGTAATCTTCATTCCCTTCCTACTCCCTCTCCTCCTCCTGCCTCACCATTTCCCCCACCTCACCCCCCCCCATCCACTCCTCAAAAAGGTAAGGCTTCCCATGGAGAGTCAACAAAGTCTCACACTTCACTTCATGGCAGGACCAAAGCTCTCTCCTGTATATCTAGGCTGAGGAAGGTATCCCTCCAAAGAAAATCTGTTCCAAGCACTCAGGATAAATCCTAGTCCCTCTGCCAGTGGCCCCACAGACTGCCCACATTTAATGGGCCTAGTTTAGTTCTATGCAGGTTCTCCACCATCAATCCAGAGTCAGTGATCTCTCACTAACTCAGGTCAGCTGTTTCTGTGGGAGTGATAATGTGCAGAAAGAGGTCAAGACCATGATGGTGATAGCAACTGAAGAAAAAAAGCATTTTTCTGGGGTTGTAACTTCCATGGGAATCCATGTTAGGTAAACTCTGAGTATTATCTTTGTTTCTCTACTACATTAATTTATAGGAAGATAATGTGAGGTAGCTATCATCTTTCATGGTTAGCATCTGTTTATTAGAAAAGAGTTCATTATGCCTATATTTTAGGAAGTTAAACATTAGAGGAATACATGAACTAAAATGATTTCATAGAGTTAATAAAGTTCTGTGTTTGTGAGGACTTTGGAAAGTACAGAAACTGATTTTGTCAACATGGTTCCAAATATGAAAGAGTTCTGTCCACGGACATGAATATAATAATTAATTTGTTAATTTAGTTTGTAGAAGGATGTATACTTTTATTAGATACTATCTAATAATACACAAAACAATGTAGAGGCTAAGGCTTAGGGAGACAAGAGATCATCCTTAAGGTTGCTATAACAGTACAAGGTCTACTGCTCATTTTTTTAAACCAAATTTATGTGTTTTCTTTTAAAATGACTCTACTGGTTGATTCTCTTAGAGAATATTTAATGCAGCTCTCGGAGATTTGGGGACATATGAAAAATATCAATCATATAGGATTAAGGTTTTAAATAGTTCAAAGTTGACACAGTTATATTCCTGGTTTGAAAGTTAATTTATGGTGTCTTCAGCTATTGTGTTTCCGAAAATCCTGCTTTCCTACTAATTCTGCCCCAAACCTAAGAGATTTGCCTTTCCCAAACTGACCAGTAAGTGTGTTTTACTCATCTCCAAAGGAAAATGGAAGTGATGTTAGAAACTCCCCTGAGGCCTTCTTATTAATGCAGACTCCTCCACCATGGGTAAAGGCAGAAAGGCCAGCCTCTGACAGCTTATTGGAAATGCCTTTGGATGTGGAGGCACTGACAGGAAATAGAGAATTAATGTGGCCTCCTGCCCACAGTTCTGGATTGTCATTTAAAAACTCTGGCTTAACAAGTAGCTTTGGTGCAATTTCTCTCAAGAAATCTGAATAAAAAGATGAAATAATTCTATGTGTGAGAGAATATAAGAAGCATAAATGAGTGATGAAGAGAGGATATCATCTAGATGTGATATCTCACTGCTTATAGTAGGGGAACCACAAGAATCTATTCTTCTGATGCGGATACGGAAGCTTTGCATCTGTAAGAACAGATTGTTTTCTTCGAAGAAATTGGTCACACGTTATCGATATGCTCGTGCCTAAATTCTAGGATCTGCCTTTATTTGATGGTAAGGCAGTCAACATAGGTCTTACCCAGACAAATTTCCAGCTCAATCATAAAGAAAAGACCCATAAATAATTTCTTGGTGCGAATTCTAAAACTCTCTAAACCGTTCTCATATGTTTGAGATTTGTTTTTGCACAATAGATGGAAATGACATAGGTAATTAAAAGTCTTTAGACTTTTGACAAGTTCCATAAAAGTTTCTAGACATGCAGACTTGAAAAACATCATTTTCTTATACTTTAATGAGAAAAGTACGCTTATAGCTCATTTCCTTGACTTTTATGCATGGAGGTAAATTATTTCCAAGCACAGCTTCACTTGATTCTCAGAATAATTCTGTGGTATTGGTAAATTTGTACTGCATATTTCTTTCATTTTCTTTGTTTTTGTTGTTTGGTTCTGAGTAACAAAAATGAAGAAAATAGTGTTTGTTAATCGTTTAAGACACGTGGCATTTGCCAGAGCTCAATCTAACATTTTCTAGACCTGATAATTCATGTCTCTAAAAATTCAGTAGTGTAGGGCAATATGTGTGACAATGGAAGAATGGAAAGCATTTGACCAGACTTCAGGACATATTGAAATCGTTCAACCTCTAGAATAAGAACAAGATATGTATGGTGGCAAATTGCGACAGAAAAGAAGGAGGAACAGGTAGTAAAACCAACACTGAGCTTTGAAAGACAAGGTCATCAGGTGTAGAATAGAGTTCTAGAGAGACATGTTATAGCCATCACCTAGGGGGTGACCAGCTCTCACTATGGTTTCAATATAGTATACATGGTGAGAATATGGAAAATGAAAGGTGAAGAGATTTTAAGTTAGTTGAATAGAAGGAATTTTTTATCATGAAAGATATTTTTATTAAAGTGTTTAAATTGTGTGATATAGACATTTGAAATAACTTGTTATAAAATATCAGATGGGCTGATGACATTAGTGATGTGAAATTATCTTGATGCCCATGTGTTTCCATAATTTTTCTTTCCCTTAGTGATTAATGCAGCCTTAAATTTCTTAGTTCTCCTCTGTCTGCTATGATAATATAGTCTTCTAAAAGCAACTTAAGGTAGGAAGGACTCATTCTGTCTGAAAATTCAAGGGCACCTTCCGTCCATTATGGCAAGGAAGTCAAGACAGTAGGAGCTTAAAGCAGCTGGTTGTATCATATCCATAATCAGAAAACAGAAACAGATAGATATAAGCCAGTGCTAAGCTAGCTTCCCCATTATGTAGAGTTAGGATCTCCCACCGAGGGAATAGTTCTGCCCAGGCTTAAAGCTGATCTTCCCACTTCAAGAAATGAAATCAAGATCATTTCTCACAGGCATGTTCAGTGTCCCATCTCCCAGGTGATTCTAGATCCCATCAAGTTGACAGTTAATATTAATCATCTCACCATGGTCCTGAAATCTGCATGGGGTGTTTTTGTGAGATGTGTAGAAAAGAGCCTATGCTCTTCGAGTTATTCATTATTTTAACAATGTATCTTTGGACAAGTCACTATACTTTGAAGAAGCTATGCTTCTTCTGCAGGAATTTCATGGAACTAATTCTTTCAAGTTCTTTGTACATAATATTTGTGCATAATTTTAATTCTCCTTTTCCCTATCAAGAAAATAATATTTATACCATCTATAAAGTCATTTTAGATGGTGTTGTTCCATTCATGGAATGATTTGGTTCTCTATCACTTTTACTGTAACTATTCTATTAGTAACCAAATAACTATTATATTGTTTGGAGGGCAACTAGAGAGAGAAAAAATGTGATAAACTAGCCAACATTGTATTTGCTTGAAACTCTAGTGAGAAGTTTATGGAGAGTAAATCCTTTAAAAAGTTAAGACTACAATAATATTCTGGGGATGGATGGAGATAGAGACAGAGACACACATTGGAACACTGGACTTAAATCCCTAGGTCCAAATGAGAAGCAGATGGAGGGAGAACGTGAGCAAGGAAGGCAGGATCAGAGGGAACCTTCATCCGACGATGGATGGAGATAGAGACCGAGACCCATATCGGAGCACTGAACTGAGCCCCCAAGGTCCAAATGAGGAGCAGAAGGAAGGAGAACATGAAAAAGGAAGTCAGGACCGCGAGGGATGCGTTCACCCACTGATACAAGGGGACTGATCTAATGAGAGCTCACCAAGGCCAGCAGGACTGGGACTGAATGAGCATGTGATCAAACCAGATTCTCTGAATGTGGCTGACACGGGGACTGTCTGACAAGCCATTGATAATGGCTCTGGGACTTGTTTCCTCTGCATGTACTGACTTTTTGGGATCCTAGTCTGTTTGGATGCTCACCTTCCTAGACCTGGAGGGAAGGGGCAAGAACTTGAACTTCCCACAGGGCAGGAAACCCTGACTGCTCTTAGGACTGGAGAGGGAGGAGGAGAAGGAGTGGGAATAATGGGAGGGTATTGGGAAGAGGGGAGGAAGTGGAAATTTTTTATAAATAAATGAATAAATAAATTTTAAAAAGATATGAAATGCTAGAGATGGCTTGTACATTTCATTTCCATTGACTCTATTTTCTTCTCCTAAACTTATATAAAAATTAACCATGTATAGTGCTTGTTTATATTGAAAATTATATCGTTACCCTCCCATTCTTATCTTATTTTTATAAAATAAAACTGTACCAATTTATTGACTGTATTTATAAATATACCATGTCAAGTAAAGAAAAAGACATCAGTGAGAATATGATTATTCTTATTTCCTCATCTGTGGTTCTCAATTGAGTCAATCTACATCTTTTGAACATGCTCCTGGATCAGACATATTTATCTAACGATAATTACTTCAGTTTCAGTATGCTTATATAATATGTCTTTCAAAGACAACCATCTCTAGGATAGTTAAAGTGGGCAAAAATAGTAGTTATTACAATATTATAATTGTATTTTCCTAATTTTGCAAGTGCCATGCAAAGACAACTCCCAGAGAATAGCTAAGAACATTAGTGACTTATCCTTTGAGGACTAGAGGCTGCAGACCCCTTGTGACTTCCCAGAAATTTGCTTATTTGTTTGTCAATTGATCAGTTCATCCCTTTCTACAAAATAAAGACTATTTCAAGTTAAATTCCAGGAAAACTGCTAGATGAGCTTAGGTAACTCAAATACAGTTTATATTCTGTAGTTGTTCACAGCAGAAATAAGAAAAAAGAGTAGTAAACGTTAGCTGTAAGGATGAGTAAATGAGATTTATAATTTAGAAAAAAAATGGTTTGATGAACACTAACGGGGGAAGCAAGCAAGCAAGGAATGAAAAAAGGGGGGGGGGACCAAATCAAACAAAACATACCAATGATTCCCTGATAAATACAATAAGGAATTCTCCTGGTGATGGAGAAAGAATGACAGCAACATGAACAGATTAAACAGCTTTAACCAGGTGAGCAAATGAGGCGTATTTGTATATACTGCTTTTGTATCCATTAGATAATGACAAGATTACGTGAAAAATCTAGGGACAAACATTGCTTTTGGTTTTTCTCGGAGGCAGGCAAGTGATATAAGCAGACTGTGAAATGTAATTCTGCTCATCTTCTTGAGGGAAATCAAGTCTAGGTAATGTCTGTGCCTACTTGGCTCTTTAGAAAGCTAAGAGCAATGATGAGGTGTATATTTCAATGTCTTTACCACACATAGTTTAGATACTTGCATTTTGCAGAACTCTAAAGCAACCACTCTTCTCTCATGCATGTCATATATTCTCTCTTTCATGTTCATATATTCATCTCACGTATTTATTGTAATTTTAGAATCCCTTGAGAATGTACCTCTATCCTGTGATGATTCGGCAATTTTGATTCTTGCTTAGAAACTTTCCTTGATATTTTTTATTTTCACGTTTTGTTTCTACTCAAAAAGTCTAAAGCCCAGTAATAAACCCCTCTATCTCTTCATTTACTTTTAAGTTGTTTTGTATTTTTCACTGTGATCTTTGATCAGAATGGAGAGCTGCCTGCACTGCAGTCAAATGTGCTGAGTCATTTATCATTTACTTTGAATACTGAGGGCTTCAGTGTTCTTAGAGAAGAGGTATGAGTCTGGTTGGAATTTTAAATATAATTGAGTCAAGTTGCATATTCTAATTGTACATGCTGGCTTTAATGAAGGTGAACTTTGAAGGGGTCATAAGGGTGCATGTAGTTACAAAATCTTTTAGGAGGTAATGGAGAAATGGTTGTTCATATCTTTTAAAATTACATTTTTAAAGGAGAAAAGTTGCTTCTAAAGATAACAGAAAGAAGATAAAAGCAGAGAAATACATAAAAATATGAGCCTTGAAATACATGCACTAATTTTGAAAAATGATCTATGAGGTAAGAGATTGATTTTTTTCACAGATCCACTATAGGATAATTATGTGCTTTATAGTAGACAAGCATATGTGAAGTACACACTGTGGTATAGGGATTTTATGACACATGTGTAGTCACCTTAATATGCTCTCATATTCAGTGGTAACTGTTGAACCTTGTTTGATTTTAAATATTTAATAGTATGGTGAGGTAAGTTTTTTTGTTTGTTTGCTTTTTGTGTGTGTGAAAACATGATATTTCTCTGGTTGACTCTTGCCTTGGCCTTTCTTTAATCCAAAGACTATTAGGAACCCAAGCACACGCCCATGTTAGACATGTGCTTTCTACTCTGATGAATTCCTTTCTCCCCCTTGTGAAGAAGCCTGGGATGGCCTTTCATGAAAGGTACCCTACCTTTGTGTTATTGGTAATACTATGAGACCACCTAGGACCACAAAGTACCAAGAAAACATACCAAAAAATACATCTGAAATGATCAAAGAATTACTTTTTAAAGTTCAGTTCAAATTCCCCACCTCTTCTCTATAGTTTATTGGGATAATAACCAGTTATTATTATTTTAATCTTCTACATTTGAGAATGGATTGCAAGCATGGAAAACTAGCACATGGAGTTCATTTGTCTCCATCTGTGATAGGTGAGATTCTAAGATGGTTCTTAAGGTCTACTACTTGTTCACATGCCCCTTGTAATCAGAAATGTACTACATATCATTCCTGTATTAGGCAAAGACAAAGGGATTTTCAAGCATACTTACAGTTTCTATTCAGGTCACTGAGTTTATAAAAGAAGAAATTTTCTTAAATGCTTTTGTCCTAACTAAGTATGTTATTAAAAGAAGTAAAAATGATATGAGCCAGCTATTTGTGTATGTATATATTATGTACAATACACACGTATATGTATATGTATATATATATGTATAACTTATATGTGATATAGATTACTTTTGTAGAGACTAAGGGATTGAGATAGAGTCTCATATCCCATGCCACCTTGGAACTTACTCTATAGTTCAGGATGACTTTGAACTACCTATTCTATATTCTTCTTTTTGTCTTGAGAAGGTAATGTACTATATTGTGAAGCTGATTAGATTGCCTGCAATGGGAAAATATTCATCTTGCAATTGCTTTACAGATTAAAAACATCACACAGCTACATAATACAAGCCAGTCAAATACTTTTGTGGTCCTGTACTTTGTGGTTTTCAGTGAACAGCAATACAATTAGAATAGCCTTTCTGAACTGTTTGAGCTTTGCTTATGGTTTTACATTTTCATAATTTTATGGACCTAGCCATCTCAAAAATATGAGACTTGAAACTAGCTTTATATCGTTTGTCATATGACATCCCATATGTCTTTCTCATTAATTAATACTACTCTTTGTCACCTTCCTAGATATCTTATTGTACTTATACTTACAGTTCCTTATATATAGCCACATATATATTACATGGTAGGTTCTGTTTTTGAGGAAGAAGATGAATTTGTGTTTTCCTTTCTGCATTTGAGTTATCGTGCTTAATATTATGCATTCCAAGTCCACCCATTTTCCAGGAAATTTCATTTTTTGTGGCTTAATAATATTCAATACTGTATATGTACCACATTTTCATTTTTGGCTGACGTACAGCTTGATTCCATTTCCTTTCTCCCCAGTGGGATAACCTCTTAAGAGAGGTAAGAACAGACTGTAGGTGAAATCTAGCAAGAAATTGGGCATATTAGGATTCAATTGAAATTCTCTAACAATCAGGAGCTTTAAAGAGAACTGTGAACTTCTAGAATCTAGAATCCAGAGGTCACAGTCCTTCCTGCTTTCTGGACCTCAGCGCTGTAAGACCCCATCCGAAATATCAAGCTCACCTGTGTCCAGACTCCTCACTCATGGAAGTATAGGACAATGGATATTATTTTAGGATGAATTGTGGCAAATTTGTTATCGTACAAAGGGGAGAGAAAAAGTTACTAAGATAGCACCCATGGACTTTAGCTACCACACTGAGTTCTAACTGTGGCATACTGAGATTATTAGTTCATAGAATGCTTTGCCCAGCTGTAAATTTTAATGGAAGGGAGAAGGGATATTCTTTGTATTCAGGAGAACTATTTTCTTGTCTAGTCTCACAGAAAATGTAGTCCCCATCAATGTCATGTGAATATAAAGTGAAGAGGACGATTTTATCCGTAAGTGATGGCCTCTTCAAAACCCGATGTTCAATTGGAGTCAAAGGATTGGATTATATGGCCTCTTGAGGGAATTTCTTGCTCCCGTAATGTTGTGGCTCAGAATAATATCATCTTTTCTTGGTCCTAGAAGTGCTGAAAGGCACTCAGAATTATAAGTCAGAGTGCGTGACTGATGGGCCCGCTAATGTTGGAAAGGAAATGACTTGTTCTCTATTATAACACAAACAAAAGCAGCATAACTTCCACTGAGGAAAACAAAGACGACAGGAAAACTGTCTCCTGATAAATAAATGGCATAATGAAGCCAGTGAAAGTCCCAGCTGGTTACAAACGCAGACACGGGACCAGCCAGATCTCCATGTGGTGGAATGGAAGCAGCGCTTTCTCTGACAGAACAATGACAAGAGATTTCAGTGAATATGCATTGATTTAGCAGGGCCTCGGACAAATCCATCTCTACTGAGTGGCATATACAAGTTCCCTGTCATTAAGTACAAATCAAAGCATTTAAAATTCATGCAAGAAAAAGTTTTTAATCCTGCAAGACTTAGCATCATGCAGAGAGCACCGTGGGGCATAGCATTTTTAAAGTGCTGGTCCGGAACCACTTTCTCCAATCTGTCTCTCTTCCCTCTCCTTAATTTCCACTGATTATCCCAACTTCTGACCTTTTCATACATATATTTTTAAGTTATCGCCTTCAATTCCTCTCTTATGATTTATACTCCCTTTAGTGTGAATGTGCTGCCTTTATCCCTTGCTGAATACTATCCTCTGTATGAGTGCCACATTCTGTATGAGGACTGCTTCCATCCATTGAGTTAACCCTAGTGAATTGGACAGGAAAGAGACAAACTTAGTCATTATTACGTCCTGTGAAACAACATACTCATTCTCAGTCATTCTGGTACTATGGAAGTTTTCTGTGTTGTAAAGGTTGAGGATTCTGAACAGGGACTTCAAATGTGGAAGTAAATACTGGTTCTTGGAAGGGTGGGTGAACTAAAAAGCTAAACTGATGAAGTTTTAGAACAACCATATTCTTTCATGACTATAAATTCGGATGCACCAGGGAAAGACTGACAATAGTTTAAATGTGCCCAAACAATATTCATATATAAAAAACAGAATGATAATTTCTCTGTGCTCTGAAAAAAAATTGTATTCACAAAATTCTCTCTTTTAGCATATCCATACAATGGGCTCTAAAACAGTGTACTCAGTCTGTGCCCTAATATGGTACCTCATCAATGCCATATATCAGCACTATAAAAGACTGATGTACCGGCATGATCCAGGGATTAACTGCATAGTTTTAATTTATGTTCTCAATGACAAAAGCTTTGTTATTTGGTTTCATGTAGCTGCAATGTAATTTTATGACTTACTGTGTTCCTTGCATTATTCACATTTATTTGTTATTGTTCATGTAATGATAATACAATGTGAGACTTTTGTTAAATGATAAGCCAGTTTGTATTTCAATGAGCTCACAAGAGTAAGACAGAAAGACAGATAGACACACACACACACACACACACACACACACACACACAAAGAGAGAGAGAGAAAGAGGGAAAGAGAAGGGGGGCAAAGTGCGGGTGATCTTGGAGGAGTTGAGAGAAAAGAAACCATAATCAGAAACTATTATATTAAAAAACTGTAATAAACAAACAGAAGTGATGAGATGATAAGGGTTCTTCCTGAATAAGTGTGATTAAGAACATGCTTCATAGAGTGTGAACTCTCTAGTGCTTTGCCTTCTAGCATATAAGACCTTGGAATGTGCTTCCCTCATCTGACCTACAGATAAAATGACTGTTAATTTACTGCTCAAGTTCAAGAACTCTGAATCAAAATGGTGTTTCTAATCTTTCTGTGAGCTGTTTTGTTATGTCAGCACCAATGGACTAAAAGAAAAAGTGACAGACTTTTCCTACTTGAGAGGAAGTGGAAAAAATATACTGGCAGACATCTAGTCATTAGGATATAATCATGGGATCAAATCTACGATGGATATGACAGTAATAAGAATCATTCAGCAACTGGCTGGTGGCAGAGCACACTCCACAGTCAGACAGGGAAATTTCTGTGGGTTCAAGGCCACCGTGTTCTACAGAACTAGTTCCAGGACAGCCAAAAATACATGGAAAAAAACCTGTTTTGAAAACCCTAAACAAACAAACAAACAAACAAACACATCATTCAACAAACTTTAATTAGGTACCTATTGTATTCTTGAACTGATTTTAGGTCTTTAGTCTTTACCAGTGAGTAAATCAAAGAGTTTTTTAATCATCATATTAAATGATTAAAACGTGATATTTAGAGTTGTAAAATAATTAGAAAATTGTTAGAAAGAAACAAGAGACCAGAATCCATGTAACAGGGTGGAATTCTCAGAAAGCAGATTTCATTCTGCAGACTTTACCTTCATTTCTCATTTATCTTCATTTTCTCTTTAAACCCTTCAATTCACAATGTGAAGAAGGTGGTAGGATTTAGAAGAACATGGACACACACACACACTCACACACATTATTGGCAGCATTTGAAACTAAACCTATATGTAACCCCTTAATTATTGTATGAAGATTCTTGGAGACTATAACAATGTGATAGAAATTAAGAAGCATGAAATGTTGAGGCAAAATGAGCTGAGCTCAAAATTTTGCTCTGCCAATTAGAGAGTGAGGACACTTGTCACCTCTAAGTTTATTCTTCCTGCTAAACAAGCTCCTCCATGGTGTCAACAACATGGAAGGTGTATCCCATCATCCCATCAGTTTGTATATATAGTTGATGTAAACTTTTACAATCTTTTTTATATATAAGCACATCCCAAGAGATAATCCTGTCTCACAAAACATTAATGAATTTATTTTCTGAACTCATTTGTTGAGTATGAATCATACCCCTATTCTAACTTTCCTTTCTTTTAAAATATACTATATTACATTACCTGTATCAGTAGGTTTCAGGATGAGAACTGCCTGAAAACATTAAAACAGTTAGCTCAGTTCATACTAGCAAGTTGATTCTGTTCATCTGCTTGAGTTTGGTTCTGTGCTTCTAAGAAGTTTTCAGAAAACGTTGGTTTTTCTACTCTGATTGCCCAACTTTGAGGACCACTGCCTTCCACATTTCCTTTTCCTTCTTACTTTATCCTTCAATGCTTAACTCTGAAAATATTGTGTATAGTTTATTGTATGCAATTGCTCATCACATTGATGGGACCAAACCATATCAATTTCTGATTATGATTGTTAATAAAGAAGTTTTCCTCCGATAACCATGATTTCACTACCACTAAATAGTCAGTTAGGTTTCTAGTAACAATCTGTCATAGTATCCCTTTTGCTGAGAGGGTCTTAAATCCAGTTATGGACCCATTGGTCACCATCAAAGTATGTGTGCTACCACTGTACTCACTGAGTTATAGTATCATGCTGTTGTTGATATGGTTCATACATGTCATTACTGGGTGAGACTGTCAGTTGCCTTCTGTCAGTTGAAGCTTGTATGACACTTTTTGATGTGACTGCCTCTCGGTAAAAGGTACTGAGTCATGTAGTTAACATAGACAAGAATAATGGGCTAATATAACTTCTAAAAGTTAAGAAGCCTGAGCTAATGGCCAATCAGTTTATAACTAAAAAAAAAATCTAGGCTCCAGGGAAAGTGAATTCAGGTCAATTTAAGCTTAGGGACCTTGGGACATTATTCTTGAAATGCATGGGAATTTACCCATGCATAAGAATTTACCTTCCATCCCTGGGGCTGGTGATAAACGGACAACAGCAGTAGCCTGTATGTTTTTAGAGTCATTTAGACAGCACTGTCCAGCAACTTAGAAGAGGGCTTCTAATGTCTGATATTGCAAGTTTTGTTAGGTGGTCATTGGCTCTGGGCGAAGCATCATTGAATCTACAACAGTTTTTTAAACAAGCATGGTACTTAAAAATTGTCCACAAACATTTGTCCTTATGCTTAATTAAGTGTAATTATTACATCTAATCAAGGTAACTTCTCTTTGCATATGACAAAGACCATTACAGAAAACTACACCAATCAAAATGCAGAGTTGAAGAGTCCAGTCACAAAGGATATGTCTACAAAACAACCCTACCCCTAATAAGGCGCGGGAAATATTGCAGAATTCTTAGTACTTGTGAGAAAACTCCAAGAGAAAGCCAAGAGTCTCATGACCTCAGTTTCCTCAATACATAGAATTGTTCTTAGACTGTGTTATCATGATGCTCCCAGATGTAGAAGATAAAATTAAATTTACCTCAGCTGTTGCTATTCATATGCCTTTAGGAAGAACAAGTTTTTTCCAATGTGGCTTGTCCTTATGATTGTATATTTTACCCTGGTGACTCTTCTTAATCCTTGGAGTATAAATTGTCTGATGTTCTAAATAAAGTTGGCTATTGCATGAGACTTTAGTCTGCCTCATTTTTTGGCCCTGTTCTACCAAGTTCATATTGCCAACAAGAGCGGTAAACAGAAGCTCTAGTTGTAAAGTCTCAGTCATGATCACCCAAATGTGAGCTGGACAAGGATGACACCAACGAACATGTCAAGCCCAATGGTAAAATGTCCAGGAGGTCTCATCCCTTACAAAAAGAACCATGGGCAACCAAGTAAAGCTGGGAACAGGAGATGTGGTTCTCAAAGGAAGAGCACGCTAATTAGTTGTAAAGTGTCAAACAATCAGCTCTGAAAACATACAATCAAGTAACATTATAGGGACAGAATGAGTTTTATTTTGGACTATATACATACATAAAGACTTATATGCATACAATAACAATTAATGAAAAAGATACCATTAATTTAGAGAGCGGGGTGGAGTATATAAGAGGTTTGTAAGAAGAATAATAAGAAACAAACAAAAAAATTCTCCCTCACAAGGTTCAAATTTCAGTTATCATGGCACATTAACCACAAGTAATTGTAGAACAGATCAGCATCCATGCTTTTCAGTCTACAAATTATTCTATAACTAACAAATGTGCGTAATGATCTCTGACCAATCATTTCACATTTTTCACATTTTTCTAGTGATTGTTCCTGTGCATATGGTTGGTCAGGTTACCTGAAGATGCAAAGAATGCTATTGTCTTGCCTCGGTGAATCTCATTAATGAAGGGGCTGTCTTGGTAGACTGCCAGAACATAATACCATAGCCTGAATGGCTTAAACCACAGAGCTGTTGTTCTCAGGTTGATTTAGTCAGGGAAGTCCAAGGTTAAGCTGCATGTTCATCTAATATCTGATCAGAGCTTTCCTTCTCATTTGTGTATAGCTCTTTCTTCTGGAAGCCTCATGCTTGAAGCAGAAAAAAGGTTTTTATATCTGAGTGATTTCTTACAAGGGCACAGAAGCACTCATGAAAGATCCATGCCATGATCACATCACTTTCCAATGTCATCATAATCCTCAAATTTCATTACCCTGAGTATTTAGGCTTAGGCATAGGAGTTTTTAAAAGACATAAGCATTCCAATCTTGGCATTTGGCATTTTACTGCAATACATACCTGAAGGACATAGCTGTACAACAAAGCAAAAGGAGAGCAAAGAAATCAAAATGTGAGATCATTAGAAGTAAAAAAGAATCAAATGTTAAGAACAAAAGAAATGTCTAAGTGTGTAAAACTAAAACTGTTTGGAGGCCCAAGATATGAAGGCAAAAAGAAAAATTAGAGGAAATGTATTTATCATAATGCACAAAAAAGTGGTCATGGCAAAAATAGTAAGATATTGGGATAAAATTTGGCAGAATCTTCACACTAAAAAAATTAAGAAATGGTTTAATGGCATTGAAAATACAAAAGATCCGACTTGGGAAGGGGACCCACCCTTAGGAAGCTGGGTAGTCATTTGCAAGGCATATAAAAGATGGCCGTTCCACATTTCAAGTTATCCAACAAGGGGAAAGTAATGTTCAATATAGTCATGAAACAAAGAAAAACACTTCAAAAATCTTTCCAATGGCCGAGTGGTGGTGGCACATGCCTTTAATGCTACAGAATGGTGCCCACGTGGATAACTGCATCCACAGAAAGCCTGAGAAAGCTTGGGAAAAAATAAAGTAAAGCATGGCTTCTTGGTAGTAGCAATTTCTTGGGTCTTTTCTGCTTGCTAGAGGCAAGTGCTCTCATCTAAGAGAAACTTCCTGGCTCAGCTTTAGCTGTAAAGCCTTGCAGTGCTTTTAAAAGGTCCTGCCATGAAACACTTAAATGGTATTGATGAAAAGCTGAATGCATGCTTTTTGGTTTTCATCCATAGGAAAAAAAACCTGCATTGTTGTAAAATGCTGACTCTCTGGGCCATCCTGCAAGGGCAAACTCTGACTCTTTCAGGCAGGTGGTCTGACTACAGATCATTTGAGAGTGGTTTGTGAGCACACTGCTGCAGGTTGCTTGCTGGCAGGGACCTTGAACCGCCATAGAGTGTGGCAATAAACATGGCTACAGCCGGTACCTCCGCCATGAGGCTGGAATCACAGAAAGCCAAGGAATGGACTGGAATCAGGCATCAAAGCCATGGCTTTAATTCTACCCATATTGCTTGGTAAATAAAAGACTCATGTGGTCATAAAAAGAGTGATATACAGTAAAGAGAGATTCGAAGAGTAAGAAAACCTCAAAATGTTTTACAGTGTGTTAAAAATATATGCAGGCTACAGGTTAAAGTCCTTAAAATAAAAAAGAAAGAAAGAGTAGTTAAGTGTGGTGGCACACACCTTTAATCCCAATGCCTGGGAGGCAGAGGCAGACAGACTTCTGTGAGTTCAAGGTTTGGTACCACATACCTTTAATCCCAGTACTTGGGAGGCAGAGACAGGCAGATCTCTGTGAGTTCAAGGACAACCTTGTGTACAGAGTGAGTTCCAGGACAAAGATACACAGAGAACCTGTCTCAAAAAGCCAAAAGTTAAAAATTAAAAATAAAAGAAATAGAGCTTAAAATAAAGCCTCATAAAGATGGAAAATAGACAAAGAATCTTGATACTATATATTATTATGCTCTCTTTGAATTGCTTGAATGCTGAGGAAGGAACAACAGCTGCTAAAAGATATTTGCTTATAAATGTTGCTGAATTAATCCAAAATAGGTATTTTGAAAATACCTTGACATCACAATTGAAGTCAAAAGCTATTTTACCTTGGAAAAGAGGTTTTGCTTTTGTTTCTACAGAAAATGAGAGGCTCTGGATTTATTCAGAGTTAGGAAAAAAACAGGTTTGGTCAAGGAAGACCACCTGAGAAATCTCCAGCAGGAACAGATGACCCAAATGTCTCAGTTCTTCATTCTGAACAGGTTCAAGACTGCTGTCTGAGATAATCAAGACTTACAGGATACTCCAGTCAGGACTTGCTGATCATAATTCTAAATTTTCTTTAGTTCCCCAGAAGATTGTCAGGCCCCCAACCAGCTGGAAGTAGCCTGGAATACTATGCCCATATTCCAAAAAAATAGACTGTGGATGTCTTCCATTTTTTTTTTTTAAGAAAAGAGTGGGAAGTGGTACAGGAGAATTGTCTGTATTCTGTCAATCATGATTTAAATAAACGCTGATTGGCCAGGCAGTAAGTATAGGCCGGTCCACCAGACAGGAAGTAGTGGCAGGATGAGGAGAACAGAAGAATTCTAGGAAGGAGGAAGCCCATTCCTCTCAGTCCTGTCTCAACTACCTAAGAAGCAAGATGTGACCTGCCCTGCTGAAAAAGGTACTGAGCCATGTGACTAACATAGATAAGAACAATGGGTTAATATAAGCTACAAGAGGTAATAAGAAGTCTGACCTAATGAGCCAATCAGTTTATAATTAATGCAGACTCTCTGTGTGATTTTCTTTGAAGCTTATCGGCTGTGGGAACTGAACAGGACAGAAACCTCAACTAACTGGTCCCCATGTTACACTTTAATCCCAGCATTTGGGAGGGAGAGGCAGGCAGATCTTTGTGAGTTCGAGGCCAGCCTGCTCTATAGAAGCTAGTTCCAGGACAGGCACCAAAGCTACAGTTCTCTGTCTCAAAAATAAAATAAAAAAATCTTTCCAATGTTTTAAATTACAGGGTAATAAATATTAGATTTGTTACATTTTTAAATTCCATATCTGTCTTTAATAATAAAATATTTTAAGATTTTGATAAATACATTTCAAAGGTTACAAAGCATAGGTAGTATTGCCACCATTAAAATACTCTTCTGCATGGCTACTCGCCCTATAGTAAATAATGACCTGCCTGAATCCTTATCTCTCTTCCTAGATGTAGAAAAAAGTATTTTTAGTGCTTTTAAACTATTGACAGCTAGATTAGGACTTACCTGAAATATTTTTATTTTATAATTACCATTTTTACGAACAGTTCTCTGAGGTTAGGATTTCCTGTTGTGTTCTAATCTACAGCCTGATGCTGGTGGACTCCAGGGATCTGGTTCTTTGCCGGAATAACTCACCTTAAATGGACACTCTGTGAATACACATTTCACTGTGTCCTTCTTAGGGAGCTGCTCAATTAGTCTTCAAGAGCTACTGTAACAAAGTGCTACAACAACAGTGGTTTAAACTACAAACAGCAGAAATTTTTCTCAGAGTTCTAGAGGCTGTAAGTCTAAGTTACGGTGTCAGTGCCGAAGTGCTCGTGAAATCTGTAAGGAAGTTCTGCAGTCTCTTCCTGATTTCTGGAAGCCCTTTGACATCCCCCATTATTCCCTTTCCTAGCTTCGTTGTCACCCACAGATCTTTCTATATGCCACTGTATTTGCACAGCTGTGTCTTCCTGAGGACAACCGGTGTGTTGAGTTAGAAAACTGGCTTTTCCTATGAACTCACTTTAAATGATTTTTACCTATACTGACCCTCATTTCCAATTACATCCCACACAACTCACTCCTGTTACTGATGGACCATTAGAGCTTCCTAAGGTTCCACTAGTCAGGCTATGTGAACTACTCTCTCCCAATCTTTATTGTTTCAGTGGTATATTTGAAACATTAATTCTTAGTCACAGAATGTTTGAAAACAGTGATAAACTTATTTAAACACACTTAAAGTTCATGTCTCTTTAAACAGTTTCCATGGATCACATACTAATCAAGCATCTATAAATAAGACCCATCTTTGAACATTTGATGTACTATCCTAAATTGTTGATGAATGCTATTGCCTATGTTGGTCATCTTACTAGATTTGAAATTAGTATACCCAAATATCTATTTGCATTGTGATTTTATATCTCAAAATATGTAAGACATGTTCAAATACAGACTAAATGTTTAAAAGATTTTTTTTCAGGGAGTGCGGCTCTAAATGAAATTCCATAAGCTACAGAAGTTATAAAGTTTATGTATTTCAATATACATATATGCATATATGCATACCATGGTGATGTTTTCTGAATAATTAGTTCAAGATTATAAACAAACTTAACTTCCTCAGTCGAAATTTGAAAGGAGAACTAACTATTTAAATGGATATTTGAATGACTATTTTCTTTTATTTATATTTTAGAATATCATGAATATTAAACAAAGCAAGTATTATTTCTTGCCATCTTCATTTAGGTGAAGGTAAATAGCTTTGCTCAGCTTCTGAGGGCAAGAGGCATTTTATAAATGTATGATCTTTGAATAGAAAGTTGCAGTATTCTAAATTAAGTTTGTCTGCATTCTTAAGACAGTGGATTTTCTTATACAAAGGATTTTTAGACTTGTTCACTGAGAAGTTTTAAAAACAAAGTGGCAGGAGAATAAGGAAGAGAAATAAAAGATCAAGGTAATTAGAGAAAAGAACTAAACACGGATTGTGTGTATATATACAGAATTGATATGAGAGCTAGATATCCCTGATTTTCACTGGGAAAATTGCCTTTTACAGAAGTAGTACTGAAGGTTTAAGATGGCTAGATAGCTTAACAACATCAAAGCAAGACTACTCCTCTATGCTCTCTGGAAACAAACAAACAAACAAAAATAAGATCAAATTTTCTAATGAAAATGTAGGTCAGTAAAATATATGAGAAAGTTTTCAGGTATTTGATGAGGAGAAGTTAAATCAATAATGATTAAAAGCATGGAAAAGAATAAATCATTCAAATGCCCACCCAAATCAAGTAGCTATGTTAGGATCTCACAATGGACTTAAAAACAGAAAGGCCTCATTTGAGGAGAGAAGGAATGTTTCATTAGGATTTCTGGTGTTAATAAAACTGCAATCACCATAAAAGCACAAATATGATTTGAAGATCTTGATTTCAATTCTTCTGGATATTTATCCAGAAATGAGATTGAAAGAACATGTTTAACTTTATTTTTAGGTTCTAGAAGAGCTCACTTGCTGTTTCCATAAGGAGTTTGTCATTTGGTCCTCTCATCAACAGAATGCGATGTGGTGATCCAATTTTTCCATTTTTTTTGATGTCATACATCAGAAAAAATTTACTTAATATCTATAGGATCATTTGTGAGGTCAAATATTTTTGTGGCTCTGACTTTGATTTATATACTCTTATTGTTTTCTTAGGTGCTTTCTATAGCAATATGTCTATTTTTGTAATTTGTCTGTTTTTGATAATGATATTTTACCATTGATCTCCAAGAGTTTTAATATGCTTTACACTGCACTATAGGCTTAAAGCTCTTATGGGGATTTATGGTTTTATGATACGTCTGACATTGTGAAGATTGTCTTTGTAGTCTAATTGGTTGTTTTTCCTTGCTGTAAGACGATTCAAGATTTGAGTAGTCAGATTTGTCTACTTTTACTTTTGTAATGTCTGCTTCTCGTGATAGGTGCAAAATGTCACATTCAAGTCTAGTTATAGTGTATATTTGTAACTACCTTGAAACTGGAAAGTATGAAGCCCCTAGCTAGCTTTGTTCTTTTTAAAATTTGCTTTAGCTTTTCTAAGTCTTTGTGGCTCCACATGATTTGAAGTTTTTTTTTTTATTTTTACTATTATTTTTCCTTCTTCAAAATTTCATTTTATTTTGATGATATTGCATTGAATCTGTGGGTCACTGGGGTGAATGGATAACTTTTGCATAATAATGAGCACCCTAGTCCATATCTTTGCATTTATCTAGGTTTTATTTTCATTAACACCTTATAGCTATAAACGTACAAGCATTTCACAGCAATTGTTAATGTTTAAATTAACCAAATATAAGGAGATTGAATCAATAATAGAATTCCTCACAAGGGGGCTGGAGATGACTCAGTGACTGAAAGTACTAGGCACTCTTGCAGAGGAACTGAGTCTGTTTCCCAGTACCTTATAACTATCTGTAACTCCAGTGCCTGGGGTTCTGACTTCTAGCCTCTTTAGGCGCCCAGCATACAAATGCTGCACAGCAATACATGCATGAAAACCCATCTACACACTTAAAATTGGAAAAAAAGGAAACAATTGTCTAAAAAAGAAGAATCCAGACCTGTTGATTTTATTTGTCAAGTAGAGGAATCTCTTTCCCCAAAAAGCCAAGCCTTGCTCAAGCTTGTCCAAAAACTGAAGAGAAAGACAACTTCTAAGGTCACTTTACAACATCAATTTCATCCTGATAATGAAAGTCAGATATAAGTATAAGGGAAGAGTACATGGGAGTGTTTGAAAGGAGGAAAAAGAAGGAATAGATGTTAAAATTAAATTGTTATCTCAAAAACAAATGGAAAATTTTAATGGTGTTCACCACTGAAAAGCCTCTAATCCTGACAGAGTCAAATTTATGTGTCTTTCCTTTCTTGTGTGCTTTTGATGTAGCATCTAGAAGTCTCTGAGAAATTCAAGGTCAAGAGATTTTTTAAAAAAGTTTCTTCTGTGATTTTTATAAATCTTTCTTAATTTAGAAACTAAAATTATCTAAGATTTGACATGTGGAAATGAAAAATAGAAGAAAAACTTAATTTAAAAATCATTTTGCAAATAAACTTAAAGATAGCATCAATGAAACAAAAGTCAGAAATCTATAATCATTGAAATCATGCTCTTTAGGGTACTAAATCAGTAAAAAGTAGATTAATTGATAAAAATATGAGATGGCTATAAATGAGTGGCCACCATTAGGTGTAGCCTAGGAAATGAAGCTAGAAGAAACTGTTATGACTAACCACTTACCCACAAATTAATACTTTTGATGAACCTTACTAAGTTATTATTAGTATTTACTATTGTCCATAGTAGTAGTAATGTTGGTGGTGAAGTTGTTGTTAATTTATTGTATATCTATGGATATTTTGCTTACATGTTTGTGTGTAGGCATGGTGCACAGAGAAGCCAAAAAAAGACATTAACTCAAATGTAAATGGGAACTTCTTAAATTTGATTAGGAGTATCAAAAAAAAACAAAGAAAGTAAACATAATTATGCTTAACATGATAATTAATGGTAAGAAGGTCTTCTCTCTCTTCTAAGGTTTGGAACCAAGCCACTCAAACTCTCCACATACCTACTGACCATTAAATATAATGCAAACCTTATCTACTAGAATCCATCCTTTAAAAGAAATCAGTCCTGAATATAGTGCATGCATTCATATTCATATATTCATATGTATGGATATATGCATATAAAGTGCATGTATTGCATATATATTTATATACATACACACACACATACATACACAGGCACCAACCTATAATGCCAAAATTTGGAGTTATAGACAGGAGGCTCATAAGTTTAAGGGCTGCCAACGTTATAGAGAAGTTCGAGATCAACAAGCAACAAAGTAAGACTGTCTGAAAACAACTTCAACGTAAACCATGCAAACGGATGGTTTATAGGTTTGAAGGCAAGGAATAAATCTGTGTACTTGCACTTGATATTATCTATGAAGAGAATCCAAAACAGTCAAGAAACACACACAATTTCACAGAACTAATAAGAAATCATTGTCAGTTTGTAGGTACAAAATTAAAACATAAAAGTCAATTGCTTTGCCATTTACTAGCAATAAAAAACTGGGTTATAATTAAAAACATAATGCCATTCATATTAACATAAATTAAATGAGATGCTAGATAGAAATCTAACATTATATTATCAGCAACATTTACTATGAACACAAGAAACTAAAAGTAAAATACACTGTGTTCTTATTAAGAATATCTATCAATTAGCATAACAGTCATATCACCGTCAACTGACTTTTAGAGTGTTTGATACATTCTTATAAGACAGATGAAATAAAGTCTGATAACATAAAATAATTTATTCAAAGCCACAGTAAATACCATAAGCTGAACTTAGGAATTCTGAAGACTCTTTTGGCCTTTTGAGGGTTTACAACAAATGGCATGACCAAGGTTTTAGTTTCCTATTAAGATACTAGATGTATAGATTCTTTCAGCCTCTTTGTATAAAGATGGGATCCAGAGATAAAGAAAATACAGAGAAAAAGAGGAATGGTTCTCTTGAGATCTGAGGGGTATATAACATGCAGCTGGGCAATATCGTGATGGAGAGGGATGGTCCAACCATGCATCAATAATTAAGTAAAGGTCCAAAGATGAGTGGAAACTCAGTATTACCTGGGAAGCAGGGGACACTAAGGATTATCAGCGTCTAGAAAGAACTGGGGAAAATGAAGATGTAAGCTCCCAGAGAAAGTTCAGAGTGTGGAAGCTGCATCCACAATGCTGCAGAGTCTGGATTTCATTAAATGTCTAAGTTGGTTCCCGAGCCAATTAAACATGCAGTGTAGAAGCATCTGTCTGGTTGCTTTTGTGAAGTCTCTAATAAGTATGCTTCTGACACTCTTTGCTTTGCCCTTTGAATTTTTCAGAAACTCATTCATTTTTGTTGAATTAAATATTTCATGGACAACTCTAGTAAAAAATCCTTTGCTTTTTAAAGCTTGCATCCTGCCTGCTTCCAACAAGGATCTGGGCCATGGTTCACAGAATACATTTGTGGGACTGTTCCTTCTTGAAACTTCATTGGATTTTAAGCCAGATGATTGGCAGAAGAATAAATTAGTTACTCATCCCTAACTAATGATGATGGATTCTAACTTACTGTGAGCTCTCTGAACCTGTGGATGATATTCAGTAGACGGTCAATTTTTGGTAATAGGAATAGTGGATTTTATCAATGATGTAGGGATGGATGACTACTTGGAATGGCAAATATTGAGCTATGTGTTAGGTACCACACATGACACATGACAATGTTTTTCTCAAGTCAATTATATCAGATAGAGATCACACATCTACTAGTATGTAAAAAGGTATACCTCAAGTATGTGCCTAAAATTGAAGATTGAATTAGAGTTATAAGCCCCACATAAAAAGTAGAGTGTGAACATTCTTTAACACATAACAATTTATCCTTCTTTAATCAATATATCCCGAAAGAGTTCTAATGATAAACCAAATTTAAACCCCAAAGAATTGGAGAATTTTCCATCACTGCTTTCATTCTGATTTTGAAAAATTAACTTAGTTTTCTTTCAGTTTTTCATCTAAAGTTGGTGAATACCTTTGCATCCCACAAATCAGTGTGTACTAGAACTTCTTACAGATAGATTAGCACATCTGTAGTTGAAAGCCAGGTTGTATGAGAAAGGAAAAGTGTGTTCCCACGAGAAATGTTAAAAGCATAAATTCATAAGTGAAAAAAACATGCTACTCTCAGCAAGAAAACAATACACTTTGCATCTGTTGCTGTGATTAATTAAACACTGCAACTCAGATAATGTTTTTAAAGGGCCGCAGTTGAGCTTTTAAGATCCAGAACTTCACCTGCATTGAAAGTTGATGAGGAATAGTGCACTAACTGTGATCGGCTTTATGTAACAGGTTTGATGAGTGAGAAATTATGGGATAATAATGGAAAAGCATAGTTTTCATATGACACTAACTAGGCATTGTTACCCAACCTTTCCCAACTGACTCTGCTAATTAATCATAATTAAAAATAATAAACTCTTTTCCTGAGAGTGTCCCCACTTGAACTTTAGTGGAAACTTGGGCAAAATGGCTTCAGTAAGGTCTACCATATTCTTCAAGGTCCATACTCTTAAGCAAAATATGGCAGCCTCCAGAGGGAATGCTAAGAATCGAAGACTCACAACATTTCAGCCCTTAGTCACTTTGTAAGGTCATGTCAGGTTTAATTTTCACTACTGTATTTAGTGACAAAAACAAATGGAAAGACATAAATAATAAACATAACCTTTTGACAAAAAGGACCCGTGGGCAGCACGACTTTTCTCTCTTCTTATAAGTGTATTCTCTTCCTCCTGACTATTCATTCCATTCTCAGAAAATGAAACAGTAGTTCTTCAAAATACTACTATCTTCAGTGAAATAATTTGATAACCTATTGAATGAAGTTTATAGTCTTCTTATCTGAAATACTAGCTACCTTACTAATATGTCGATAAGAAGAAATTATTTAAAAACCTTTAAGTTTGAGGGCCTACTACCTAAGTACTATAAAAACTTAAGATTTCATTTCTGATGGGCAGAATCTCTCATGTTATAAAGATGTTCCCGTCCACTGGTGTAACTCAATAGTAGAATATCTGCTTAGCATGTACGAGATTCTGTGTTCAAATTTTCAGTACCAGAAAAAAGAAGAAAACAGATGGAAAAAGAAGAGGAGGAGAAAGAAGAAGAAAAGAGAAACATAAATTCATGAAATCTTATGAATTTAATTTACATTAATTTAATATAAATTCAAAATGCATCAACTACACCTGAAGAGCTAGATCTGGCACTATAAGTTAAAATGGGCATTTCTGTTTATTACCGCATTATCCTTAACCCCAGTGCTGTCCCTTCCAGAATGTCCTTTTTTTTCTCCTCCACACTCTAGAAAGCATCATGGCTCTCAAGATTTTTTTTTTCTCAGTTGACATCTTTTCGATGATTTTGAGTTAGACACCCATGTTTGCCACATTAATTCAAGGATGTTGCTCTCAACCACTAAACAAGCTCTCAGAAGACGGAAGCCTTTTCTTTTACTGAGAACTCATACCAAGTCCTGTTGCTCTAATGAATACTGGTTAAAAGCATATTGTAATATGATGCAATAAAAACAGGATCTGATAAAAATGGGAGAAAAAATTAAGAGTGAAGTTTGGAGGCAGCTGAGAAGCAAACGGAAGTGAAAATGGGAGAAGAGGAATGCTGTTTTCACAGCAAAGCATGCATCCTTCACAGACTTGCTTTTATAGCTTCTCCCGCTTTGAATTGCAAAGCTGAAAACAAGCAAGTATATCAAACGTGCTTTCCCAATTATAATACCTCAGAAAATGGGATAAAAATCATTTTAATGTGAGGAAGGACCAACGAGGATGTGAAAAAAATAAATAAGAAGCGGAGACTTAGAAATGCAGAGAAAACCCTATTTGCCACATTCTCTGGCAGCCTTTTCCCATAAGATTTGGTAATGCAATTCATTAATCTGATGGGTTAAATATTCACCTTGGTAACAGGAGCGAGGACTGTGCATTATATTGAGAAATTATACAACATATTTACTAAATGTAACGGCTGCCTCTATCATCATATTTGTAGAACATAATAAAATCTGTACTTGACTAACAGGTGTTTTACCTTAAAGTGCTTTTCATACTGTATTATGAACCTGTTTTCTGACACCGGTTATTACTTATTTCTACAACCTTTATTATAGGAGCAGTTAAGGAGTAACTTCCACTCTTAAAAAGGTTGATTTGTTTTACGCCAGGAGTGAGCCAGCCGTGGAGTGCGGAGACAGGCTGTAGTTAAAGGGCGTCTGCCAGGTGACACTGGAACCGCTTATCGCTTTTTCATGATGCCTTTCCCTTTGTTTCTTCATCCTTCCGACTCTGCAAGTGTTTGCCTGTTTATCCTGTTCATTGTTTCACCGCTGTTTTCCAACCCTCTCACTTCTCCACATACCTGAGATAGAGGCTGTCATGCCAATCTCTGAATGGGAGATTGAAATAGGGTCCGTACACCAAGGTTTTAATCATCATTATAGATTATGTATCTTCCATGTATACACTGAAGCTTTAGACTATGTGAACAAATCGTTTGTTGGCTGTTAAGACCTTTTCCTTGTAAGGTCACCCTTATCAGTTCAGACAACTTGAGTTAATAGATGAAGAGGTTTTGATTTGGGGTGTTTCATATATTTCAATATATTTTAATCATTGAGGTTTCTTGTGATTAATGCAGTTTTTCCTTTTTTATTTTTCTTATTCTTCCATGGGAAAAGGGGGCAGGACTAAATGCAAATTAACATTACTGTTTAAATATCACAGACCATTTTCTCTGAGCCCGGTTACAATAACTAGTAATTATAAAAATTGCTTGCCTTTGGCTTCCGGCTAAGCCAGTGCTAAACTTGTCCTTTTATTAGGTCTGTCAGACTGAGTTAATTATCTTTATGATAATAGATGTGCCTTACCTCCAACAAAACAAATACACTTATAATTAGCTTTTTAGTTAGAATTTTAATTTATTTATAAAGACTGTTTGTTTTATTTTGTTCTTCCAGTTATAAAAGCCAGAGTGTGGGGAGGGATCATTTCTCATTAATCAGGTTACCAGTCTGCTTAAGGTTTCATAAAGACAGGAAGAAAAGAGGGCTCATTGTGTTAAACCATTCAGCCTAGTTGACTAGTCAGTCCATCGTTCCTCTTCAGAGTTGCATTAATTCAAGTGCCAGGCATTTTCTTTTACTTTGCACAGACCCCAAAGCCCTTTTAAATCTGCTTCCACAATATGGCAGTGTTATGGGAGATGTTATATAAAAATACTAAAAAGTATGAGTTAGGGGCTCTTTTGTATCACAGGAAAACTGTATGGAAAGTTAAAACAGTTTATACTGGTGCTGTATCCCCACACATTTGTTGCTCATGTTCTTCTTTCATCTGTGCCCAGCACGTTTCAGAAAATGACACAAAATCCTGCAATGATGTTTCAGAAGAATCTACTGAGAGAGGAGAGCACATGGAGACATGGAGATGCATATGCGCTGGTGGGGTGTCAGGAAGAGCTGACCTTTGGCATTGATTTCTCTGCTTACAGCCATTTGACATGGACACATGTCTGAGCCTCGCTTTCCTTACCAGTATAAAGGAAATAACTCCAGCTAAGAGGAGTCATTTGTATGAGAGAATCCACACTAAGGGCTGACTGAGCTCAGGGTCTGCTCAGTGGGGGGAGCCTGTTTTCATCAGGAGAATCATGGGGGAGTGGGGGTATGCAAAGAATCTGAAATTAGTATTATAATCTAATAATAATTTCTAGACTTCATTTTACATGGAGATATGCACTCTTCTAATTAGTGAAAACAGGCTTCCTCAATCATCTAAAAATTTCCTCCTGATTCAAGCCACATAATGAAAGCATATGCAAAGAACTGACTTTCTAAACTTGGTACCGTGAACTTCTGTGGGTTCCATGCTGGAAACTGCCCCTCAATATTACTGGCACTAAGCATAACCAAGCATAACTACTTCTTTTTTCTCTTTATTTTTCTAAACAAAGTTAGCTATTCATTGTAGTCCGAAGAGTGCTATTGAATTAAAGTCTCCTTCCAGCTACTTTTGATCTGCCAAATGTGGAAATTTCGGCTATGACAGCAAAGGTCTCACTTGCTCAATGTGAGTACCAGGACGTTTACTAAGGAGTTGAATTTTTCCAGACAGAGATTCAAGCTGGTGACACACCATCAGCATTAAATGTTCTTTAAGTCCATTCCCAGTGAAAACGAGGAACTCCATGCAGCCAATGATGGATCAGTACTCTGAAGTCTGGCATTGGTCTCACATACCCTAATCAAGGTCATGGTGAAACCTGAGAGACACCAGCCAAGGCTCCAATGGAGAATCCCACTGCCAACCGAGGAACAAGGTCTGGGTACTGAATACTGGGATGGTTTATTTCTGGGTATGTGTTTAGAGATCGGTCATCACTAGCTAAAATGTGCTTATATTAGAGTTAACCAAAGTCCTTTGACACAGAAGTTTCATCACTTTTACAGCCAGCTTCTTACATCATCCCTGAAAAAACTGTAGAAATTACTGTGGGTTTTTCCATGCACCTCTTCATCATTGTAATATATTAAAATTCATCCATACCTTCGAGGAAATATGTTGATTTTTCTTTCAATCAGTGTCCTTCATAGTCTATAAAACACAACATAGCTCCTTATTCTGTGACCCTCTAACTAATGTAACAAGTATGAGGCTTTGGGACTCTGATTTTTTTTTCCTTCTCATATTTTGGTGACCTATGCATTCTTCCTAATCTTGCCAAGTAGTAAATTCATTCATTACTTCCATAAATATTGTTTTCAAAGCCCACGGTTGATGCAAAGGACACAGCAATAAAATGATGGATGCATCCCTTGTCCTTCCCATTATCTCTACCCTGACATGATTGGAGAATATTGAACCGTGACATAAAGACCAGCCTGGAGCAGGAACACAATGGAGGATGGTACACTTCCATCAAGTCCTGTGGATAAGCAGTATTTGTGTTTCAAAAAAGAGCATTTAAAAGGAAATGTCATCAATTAGGCACTTAATAATCAGAATTTGGAATGTTGTTGGTATCTTTAGCATTTTTAAATTAAACTAGTCTCAAAACAACACAAACTCCTCAATAATACAGAATACAAAGATGGAGTTTAGTTGAGCGACTCAGATATTTTTATTGTTACAAAATACCTATGAGTGTCATTTTTTTCATTCAGCGGACACTACCTATGGAATTTCTCTGTAACAGGTAACTTTAGCCATCAGGTATAACTAGTGAGTTCACATGTTCACTGCAGTTGGAACTTATCATAATTCTTATTATGTCTGTGTGAAAGGTGAGGTAACACAGAATGAAGTATTCAGAGGGAACATGTCTGAACACCTTAACTGTTCCCTGATTCTCCACTCAGGACAACTGACTGGGATTCCAGCTTCGTGCATGCTAATTCGAAAGGACTCACACCTAGATAAACTAGAGGTTTAGGAAGAGCTAACTGTTCATTCTTAAATTTTCATTTATTTATTTGCTTTTTAGTGTACTAAATTAAATCAGCAAATAGATTAAATTGAGTAAAAGATAAATTATATGACTTGGGAGATGAGTCAGTAAAACTGAACTGAAATACAGATCACCCACATAACAAAAACCCGGTAAAGCAGTGAATACCTATAAACCCCAGTCCTATAGGTTGGTGAGAAGATGATAGGTGGGTTATGTCTGTCTTCTGGAGTCAGTTTAGTTTAAGAAGTGAGCTCCTGTGTCAAACAGACCTTGTTTCCAAAACAAATTATGGAAAGCAATGGAAGAGTGCAGCCAAAGTTCACTCATAACCCCCGCATACACATAGGTGAATAGAAACATATGCACAAAGATGCACATACTACAGAGGCATACACACATATAGGTAAACATGTACATATGCACACACACATATACCACATAGGCACATACAAACGTGAATATACACATATGCACACATTTGCATATACCGCACACACACACACACACCAAAATCATAATTTCTTTAATACCAATAGACATTCTTTAATGATAGTCAGGAATCAAGGCGGGTCCCCAAACTGGTGATTTTTGAAACAATACATTTTCAGGAAGTGTTTACTTAAAATCAGTACTCATGTATGAAATTCTCAGAAGAGAAAGCATCCATAATAAAGAGGAAATGCCCTTTGAACATTGGTTTGGCAGCATCTCTGGATGGCTAGGACAAGGAAAACGCAGTGCAGACCTCAGAGCATTTGAAATATGAAAGTCATCTATGAAGTCATTTTGATGTATGCCCTAGAAAATAAAAAGTAATAATTCACAGTCTCAGTATCACAAGAAATTAAAAGAGTCTTCATTTATCCCTCATGATGAATTCATGACTCAAATATTTTGGTAAAAGAAATTTTTTTTACTGCTCTATGAATATAAAGAGGCCAATTTTACTTTTACTTTTCTTTTTCATGGGTAAATCATTTGGGGCTTTTTCTTTCTGTTATTTTGCTCTGGTGAGTCAATGTGATGTACAAGCCAGTATTTCATTTTCTTTTCTTTTCTTTTTTCTTTTGGTTGAATGACAGGGTAATACACAGATAGAACTTGTAGTATAATTTTACACTTGTATAACACCTATTCGTCTTCATTTTTTTTAATATTCTCTTTCTTTTTTATTGATTTTTATTAAACTCTACGTTTTTCTCTGCTCCCCTCCCTGCCTCTCCCCTCCCTCCTTCAGCCCTCTCCCAAGGCTCCATTTTTTTTTTTAAAGTAGTGGTGCAGAGAGATCCCCAAATGGTATTAGGCTATTGTGACAGACCTGCAGGCTGCAGTTTCTTTCTTTCTCATCTACATTTATTTATCTGTTGCTTCCATGAACTTGGAAGGTGTCTAGTTTGTACATCTAGTTTCATCACTGATGCATTCCAGGAATTCATTAGCTGGAGATGGCAAATGGCCTCATGCATTTAGGAAAAGTCCATATCTCTTAAGTCATGATTTCTGCAATCCCCTCAAAACCAGTTGTAATGTCATTTCCCAGGCTTCTCATTACTAGGCACTATTTCTTCCTGAAGGGTGCAACTCACCTGTTCCTGTGGCTCTGTAGGACAACTTGAGGGACGACCTCCATAAACATAAACTGGACTTCATGAAGGAATGAATAAACTTCTATACATTTTAATAAAAGAGTATGGCATATGGAAATCTATTCAGAGTTCCTCGGTATCTCAGCAACAACCAGAATTGACAGCAGTGGATACGGAACTTAGTTTCATTGTCTACTTATTGAACCTAATGAAAGAATGCTAAGATAAAGGAAAACACAGGTTCAAGCAAAAATCTACACAGAACTCAGAATTCCTCTCTTGAAATATATGGTTGTGAGAATGAGCAGAACTTCTGTGTTTAGTTCTCTTTTTATGGAGTAATGGTGGTGGCATTGGGTTATGCATGCCAAGCCAATGTGCTCATCAGTGAATTGGGTTGAATGGAAACTTGTAGTGGAAATCAGTATTTTAATTAATAAATCTTGCCTGAATATCAGAGAGTAAAACAGCCCCACTGGTCAGCCTTGCAGGCCAGGCAGTTTTAACACACACCTTTAAGCCTAGTAGCAACATTAGCTGCCATAGAAATTGGTCGGTGCATGCCTTTAATCTCAGAGGTGCACACCTTTATTCTTAGAACTAGAGGGGATTATAAAACTGGAAGAGACAGCTCTAAGAATCATTCTCATTCTGAGATTCTTGGAGGCAGGATCACCATTATTGGCCTGAAGTATAGGTAAAAGCCAGTGGCTTGCTACTTTAACGGGTTGAACCCCAGTTTCTTTCTCTGAGTTTCTATTAATTTTGCTTCAGAAACCCTAACACAAAAGGATGTCATATTCTCCCAAAGAAAGTTTTTAAATTTTGTTGTCTTTGTGTGTGTGTGTGTGTGTGTGTGTGTGTGTGTGTGTGTGTGTGGTGTTTCTGAGAACTTAATTGTTACCACACTAGGATGTGGCTCAAATACTACCAAATCTAATTCTCCATATAAACCCAATATAGAATTTTAAGTGAATTTTCTTGATTTTTTTGAATCTTAGAGAGTAATTCAACACTACTAAAAGTGTTGGCCAAGCATAATTCTCATAAGTATCTGATATATAGTGCTAACATGTACTTTTGCCTCATAAATATTTCTATTTAAATATCTAGTTAGAAGAACAAAGAAGTTTTCCCCCAGGAGGTTGTAAAATGGTGACCCAAAGTCATCTAAGCCAGTCTCTTGATTTTAATGGTCAACAGGTATTGAGCTCAGTTGCTGTTTTCTCTCAATTATCTTCAGATGATAATTTTTAATATTTGTAAAAGATGTCCCTATCTGACATGTATTATATCTGTAGGGCTATCTTAAACTCAAACTAGACATCAATATATCTCCTGGGTGCAGCATGAAAAGTCCATTTCCAACCCTTACTTTGTGGAGCTTACATTCTAGAATATTTTTGAGAAGATAATAAAATAGAGATTAATGAAATTATTCTTATAAGCTTGAATATCAACAAATACATAATTATCTAATTTAATTTAGAAAATCATGTATAAAACAGATTGATAACATTGGAATGATATTAAACAAATATTTAATTAGAGCCCCTAACTGTGTGGCCAGTATGCAAAACTTAGTCTGACTGTATATACAGCACACACATACATTTATACTCATACACCTTCTCTCCAACTGGATATCCTTAGGGAAAAGGTAGAAAGCATTAAATGGCAAATTACAGATTGACTAGACCGTGGCAGATTGGTTTTTTTCTCCCCTTTCCTTGTCTCTCTTTTCTCTTTCTTTTGTTATTCCTCTGCTTCCTCATTTTCTCTCTCTTTTCACTGTTCTTTCTCACTCTAGTCCTTACTTTAGACTATCTTCTCAAACATTCTTCAGACGTTTTCATTTTGTTTAATATGTTTAGAATCTTGAATATAGTCAAAAACTGACCACCCCCCCAAATATGTACTTGCTTCCTACAAATACATTTCCAATAGTGTATTGTGTATGCTGAAAGTTAAGTCATACATAGTCGTAATACACCAGGACACAATGATGCCTAGTCATTATTTTATAAGGTGTGGATTATATAAAATTAATCTCCAATTATTGAATTGGATAGGAGTCAGGGTAGATAAACTACTGTAACAGATAGTTCTAGAAAAACATAGTAGTTAAAAACAGGAAAGAAGTTTTATTCTCGCTGATGTAAACATTCTAAGACAACTTCTAATAAAAAGAAATTGTGATGGTTGTTGGACTGTGAGTCTTTGCCTGGCAATGCCAGTCATCAATTACATAACTCTTTCTAGTCAGAAAAGTGGGGATGAGTAAGGATTGCATGGCTTAAGCCTTCAAAATGCAGACACTACTTTGCTTGCGTGTTGCCCCCTGATCACAGGGGCACACCTAGCTTCAAGGAGAACATTGATGTGTAGAAAAGTGAAACAGGTTTTGGTTTCATAAAGCAATGACTGTTATCTGTGGCATCAGAAATGTCTTCTTAGAATCCAGATGTTAGGCCACAGTAGTCATAAACCATAAATGGAAGTTCAGTGTGACATGTTTACAAAGACATAAAGTGTGTAAATGAGTTTTTATACATGCATAACACTCACGTATATGGAAAAGTTGTCTTTGAATTTCCAAATTTGCTACACTCAGGTAAATGTCACTTGGATATACATACAATATTAGTTTTTACATTGTTTATGTCTCATAAGGAAACACTTGTTCTCAGAATGGTCAGTCTGTGCCTGTAGAGGATATAGTACATTTGCATTGGAAATAACTTCAAAGAAGACTTTGAAAGCTTCTTATGCCAATTTCACACCCAAAGCAGCACAGATCCAGACCAATTAGTTTATGGCTTGAAATGATCTATTATTAACAAATCACTGAGGAGTATCACAAGATACCAGTCAGTTTTCCATATGTCTATATCACTGTAAGGACCAAAACTGTGTGACTAGAAACAGAAACATGACAATCTTGAAAAATGGTCTAAATTGGTCCCACATGATACAATTGTTTCTTGCCTCAGTAAACATCTAAGCCTGTCTATGGGGAAGGGTCCAATGAGATTTAATGCTGGTTACAGAATCTGAGGCCTTAACCAAGAACATACTAGCCCCACACACTTTCAGTGATTGTGGAACTGGGGCTGTCAATAGACCTGCTGATAGAAGCAAGGAAGACACTGAGATTCTGTCTTCTGTTTGGCAGAGAAAAGAAGAATTTCAAGTCTCTCTCTAGCAATTCTCCCGAGAGGGCTTTCAGACGTCTGACACGCTGAATTTACTAAATGCTTTCAGGTTGTACTAATAACAAGAAACATTTATCCCGAACGCATCTTCTAAATTTATTGAAATAATCTTGGATCACAAGAAACACATCAGAATGTTGTATCAAGCTTCCAGTTCAGTGCTCTGTAGAACTACTTCAGTGACTCAATTAACTTTACATGAAAAATTTATACATTCTCAAAATAGAACTACACAAATTTTGATCAGGTTAAAAGCTATTTTAATATTGGACCTGCTTCTACAAAGTTGTATTACATGCGTGTAGTGTTAATGCCATTGAAATGAACAGATTTAGTACAAGCAGCAATAATGAAGATCTGTCAGCTTAGAGAGTTCTGGGTTCAGCAACCTATCTCATGTGATAGGGGCTTATCAATTATGTAAATTGTACTTCTCTTAGGGAAAAGTATCCAATGTGCCTTATGTCAGCTCTCTCTATGCCCCTTGGTGTGAATAACCCAGAAGAGGATATACGTTGAAGAAGAAAAGGCATGTACCCCTAAATCACTGCCATTTCCTTTGTTCTAGTTTTCCCTTTTTATCTTAGTGAAATTTACATTTTTGGTAATTTTTTCTTACTTTGATTCCTGTCTTACTTTTGAATAAAGATCCTAAGACACTTGATCTTCTAGAAGGATGCTATCCATACACTTCTTTGCTTGGTTCCAGCATTTAAATATGAATATACTATATATTGTGGTGTGAAGGAGAATTTCCTACTATGGAGTTTTAGAAAGTATAAGATTTGAGACACCAGCAATACCACTTTTGGTTAAATATCCAAAGGGTTTTCAATCATCCCACAAAGAACATGTGCTCAACTATGCTCATAGCAGCATCGTTTGTCATAGCCAGAACCTGGAAACAACCTAAATGACTGTTGACTGAAGAATGGATAAGGAAAATATGACACATTTATACAATGAAGTACTACACAGCAGAAAAAATAATGGCATTTTGAAATTTGCAGGCAAATGGATGGAGCTAGATAACATCATATTGAGTGAGGTAACCCAGACCCAGAAAGACAATTATCATATGTACTCACTCATAAGTGGTTTTTAAACATTAAACAAAGAAAACTAGGCTACAAGTTACAATTGCAGAGAACCTAGACTACAATGAGGATCCTAAGAGAGACATACATGAATCTAATCTATATGGGAAGTAGAAAAAGACAAGATCTCCTGAGTAAATTGGGAGCATGGGGACCCTTGGAGAGGGTTGAAAGGGAGGGAGAAGCAGGGAGGGGAACTGGGGAAAATGTATAGCTCAATAAAATAAAATAAAAAAGATTTGAGACACATATGTCAGTCTCTCCATGACACAAAAACAGAAAATAGGCACAAAACCACTAGCTAAATGTAACAAGACACGAGCTTGGCTAATGGCTGATCAGGTGCCCAATTGCCCCCCTAGTGCGAGATTCCTGGTAAAGGACGCCAAAGAACATTGATTATAGCTCAAGCCTACTAAAAACATTTTATTTTTCATTTCAATATAAAGCCTGTGGGGAGAGCTGGCTCAGCAGAACAGACTCCAATTATACAAAGCCAGCCTGCCTTACACATGGTTACTGGAGAGTGAGGGAGGAAGAGAGAGGAGAAGCTTAGGTCTCCTTGAGGACATTTATCTCAAGGGAGCAGAGCACAGACAAGCAAGGCTCCCTATCCTGTATAAGCACCTCCAAGAGAGCAGAAGCCAAAGGCCTTGTTGGATAGGTGCACATTGTCACCAGCTCCTACTGCTGACAGGGGAGTCTCTGGCTCTTTGTTTCCGCACAAGGAAAATTCACTCTACCCCACTCAGAAGGGCATGTGACATGAAGCAAGTACTGAAGTTGCAGTATGGGAGGTAATAGATTGATTGTGTCCTTTTGCGCATGCGTTTAGGTATTGCTGTGGTGTTCTTAGCCTTAAAAATTATTTTGATTTTATTTGGGACTGTTAATAGGGAAGGAATCTGGTTTGGTGTGAAGCAAAATGATGGAGGAGGGTAATCTGTCTATGTGTTACTTTCATTGATTAATAAAGAAACTGCCTTGGCCCTTTGATAGGACAGAAAATTAGGTAGGTGGAGTAAATAGAACAGAATGCTGGGAGGAAGAAGGCAGTGAGGCAGACGCCATGGCTCTCCTTTCCAAGACAGATGCAGGTTAGGATCTTTCTGGGTAAGCCACCACCTCGTGGGGCTACACAGATTACTAAATATGGGTTAAAGCAAGATGTGAGAATTAGCCAATAAGAGGCTGAAACTAATGGGCCAGGCAGTGTTTCAATGAATACAGTTTGTGCGTTGTTATTTCTGGGTGTAAAGCTAGCCATGCGTGAGACAGGCGGGAATGTAGCCTGCCGCTCCTTCTACAGCAAAACGTGATGGAAGACCATGGGGAAGGTCAGTTCCTGGAGCTTGAAGGTTTCCTAGTAAGATGACAAGACTGGACAAATGGTATCCTCAAAGGTTACACATGCCAGACACAGTGTGATTTGACTTTATGGCAGGGCATGCAGAGGTGGGGTAGTGGTGTGCATAAAGGTCGGGGGAATTGTCTGTGTCCCACCTACCATTGAGCCTTTGGGGTCTTCATCTCCACACTGGCCTTGCTTTCTGCACGTTGTGAGAAGAGATTTGAAATAAAGCTGACAGTCCCCCATGGCTACCTGACTGATGAGGAAGAAGGATTAGCAGAATGGAAAGCCCCAATTTCTGTCATTAAGGAAATCGATTCTGTGAGGAGAACTTTATCATTTTGCTTATTCAGAAAACAGTTATTAAGAAGCACATAGCAGTCCTCTGGGGTCTGCTGGTGCCAGCTTGTGAAGCAGTGTGATAAACCATAAAGGCTGACACGCTAGTGGTTCCCTTGGTACTAATGCTGAGAAGAAATTCACACATGAGCTTCAGAAACCTTCTGCCTGATTGCAGTAGACAACAAGTGTCAACAATACATTCATATTTATTTTTAATTTATCCTCTGAAATTTCACAAAGTTTATGAAGATTCAAACATGCTGGTGTCCAACCCCAGCCCTGGAATTTATGATGAGTTTTAGCTTAGATCCATTATGTGACTTAATATGGCACTAGCAACAGTGAGAGTAACATGGTTTATCAGTGTGAAGGGGTGTGGTCGATTGATAATTAACCAGGCCAACTCAATACAAAAAGATTTAGCTTTTAATAATTGGGAAAAAAGGGAAAAACTTACACGACCAGAGATCCCACGAACACCAGGTGAGCAGGGAACCAAAGAGAGAATGTGGCAAGGCACTTCAATCTTTTATTTGTTTTGTGTGGCCCCAGGGGGACACAGCTTAAGCAGAATGTGATTGGCTGAAATTCCCCATCATCAATGTAGTTCTTACTGCACAGGAGACGTGATACATGCAGCCTGTTACTCGGTATGTGTGACGCAGTGTTATACACACATAGACATGCTATAGACATGGTAATAGCATGGGCTCATCTGATGCAGTGCCCCACCTCCTTCTCTTCCCTATGGTATGACAAGTTACCTGAAGGGATACAAAGGTGAATTAGGAAGATCTCAACAATACATACATAGCAGAGAAAGACCACATTGAGATAAGGCCAAGAGTTAAAAATGAAAATAAGGAGGAAGATACTGTAGAGACAGTTGAGACTTTCTTTATGCTCCTCCCACAGAAGCTCCTATAAGAACTCAAAAGTTTTGTCTGAAGAAATAGCAAATATTCAGTTAACGATTGTAGTGAAGACGAGGCTGAAGATGACAGAAAAGAGGAGGAGAACAGTGATGAAGAGAGCTTGTGTTCATCTTCTGTTGCTATGCAGTAGGAGCTCAATTTGCATATATTTCTTGATCCCCACAACACTCTTATGATGTAGAAATATAATTTCTGTGCTGCAGAAAATCTTAAGTTTATGATAACATGGGGGAACCTGAGACTTGACCCAGTTTCCCCTGACTTAAAAATCACTATAATGTGCACTTTCCATGAATTAATGAAGTGGTGATTAGTATCTAAGTGAATTACAACAGACTTTTGTGAGTATGTTGGACCCCTTTGCCTGCTTTATCTCATGTATCAGCTTCCTGGTTTTAGCTCCTCAAGTGGGATTTGGGAAGCGAAAAGTGAGACAGCACCTCCTCTGCTCTCCATCAAGTGAGCGTGTGTCACTCTCTGAAGTCATATGAGTCATACCCAAGGCAGTGCACTGTTACCTGCAGATGATAGTGTGTGCTCACATGTAAGCAAACACATGACTCAACACAGCACAGGCAAACCCAGTAAGGTCCAGTCTTAGAAATTATGTTCAAAAGATTATGAATGGTACTATCCTTTCCTGCTGTACTTGCCCTGTCAGATTATAAAATGAGAGTTTCCTTCCAAACAAGGGCAAGGACCAGCTAAGAATCCAAAATAGTTAAAACATCATTTGAACCATGTTTTCTAGACTATAATTTCAGTTCTGTAAAGCAATGGATTCAAAGCTTGTTTATATCAGTCTGAGATGTTTGTTGTATTGATAACAAGAGGACTCACAAATAATGAAATATGCTTTCCTAGATGCCTAGACAGGATTTCTCAAAAATACGACATATATTATATAGACACATGCCATAATACACATAAAATGTTCTATGTGTTAAATACTGAGAGTATAAGACATAACAAACCTACTGTATTTCTAGTTTAAGGAGTAACACCTCACTGAAACAATGATAGTCCTCCATTGGAATCCCCCAGTCTCCTCTCTACAGATTACTCTGACGTAAGTAAATAATATAAAATATATAAATAAATAATCATAATGTTTCCTGATTTGAAAATCGTTCATATATGTCACTATTCTTCAAAAACAAACTTTTCCAGGGTCATAATAGCATCTTATCTCATGGGCTATGGCCCACATGGAACATATGAACTGACTGTGGGAGCTGCAAAGATTGTTCATAATACTAAAAAACTTGAGCATGTAGTAATCAAGAATTAATTCACAATCAAACGTGAAATGCATCCTGGGTATATGTGGAAGTGCTTGCCCATAGCATGTTGTACACACGGTCACCACAGCCTTGATTCTGAATGTGCAGCATGTGTCCTTTGGTCTCATTCCAGCTAGCACCAACCAGCACCTTCTGAAATGCCTCTGTTGAGAGCTAAGACTATTGTATGACATGAGATACACAGTTTCTACTGTGAATACAAATGTCTCTGCTCTTATAGAGATGTGATGGTTTAATTAGGGAAAACAGGCTTTTAGTATTTCCCTGACTTCATTCCTCAGCATGTATCAAATTAACATATCTTTGGATTGTATTGTGTTAGAATGTTTGATTTTAAAAATTACTATTTGAGCCACTGACTTGACATTCATAAGACAATTGCTAAATTTATTTTGGCATGGGATTAGGAGAGAATTTCTAATGATTTCTGAAATGGTCCAAAGCATGCACCTGCTATTTCAAATTTTACCTTCATGTATAGCAGGTTCTAAGCACTGGTAATCATAAAGTCAAATATCAGTCCACTCTAGGAAAACTGAAGATGCCGTATTCCTACAGTATCTAATAGTCAGCCAAGGTTTCCAAGCACATCACTCTTGTTACTGTAAAAATTTGTGTTTACTTTCGATGAATATTCAAATAACAATTGTAACATGGAATTGTTTTTAAATGAAATACTTTATTAATAATTATCAGTAAATCCTTTGTTTATATACCCATTTTTATCTATATTCTCAGGATTACATAAAATGTTTTTGGGTGAAAGGGCTCATAATTTGAAAAAGCTTAAGAAGCCCTCTATGACTTACTTTCACAACTACATTGCTTGAATGAACCACACTTTAATTAATGACCTTAGGGAAGGAGGCTGGCTGTGAACTTTTTTTTTTTTTTGATTATTCGAGACAGGGTTTCTCCCTAGTTTTTGGTGCCTGTCCTGGAACTAGCTCTTGTAGACCAGGCTGGCCTCGAACTCACAGGGATCCGTCTGCCTCTGCCTCTCGAGTGCTGGGATTAAAGGCGTGCGCCACCACCGCCCGGCTTTGGCTGTGAACTTTTAAACACAGATTTTCAAGCATCCTAAACATATCCATCCAACAAGTGATTGAAATTATATACACTGAAGGAAGTACTGTACAACCCTCATTGGTACACCTTTAACGATATTAAATGGTATCAGGATTTTATTCCTATATTCTTTGTATTTGTGTTGCTTCCAAAAATAACTAGGTTCGCAGTTATATCCTTCTTACCTAAACTACTTAAAATACTGCTGAAAATTTAAATTTTTATCAATAAAATAACTTTAATGTGATTTTACTGCAATTTATGTACTTACTTATTTTGTGTGTATTTGACATGTACAGTTATTTTTTTACTGCTTATTTTATTTAGTCCATTTTTATATGTTTTTTAATTATACTTTTGATTTCTTACCCTTTTTGTCATATTGTATATCCCTGTCCTTCTTTAATTTATTTCTTACAGTTTCTCTCTGTGTTCTGTGCCATTTCACTATGACACCATCTACTTATTAGAATCTGAAAACATTTAATCATACTTGTACTTATTAATTCCTCCATTTTCTTTCTTTTTTTTAGTTCTTTGAGATTCTTTCATAATATTTTGTTTAGGTTAATCCCTCCCCCACCCTTGTCAGATCCACCCTCTCTTCCTTTCTTACCCAACTTGGTGTCCTTTCCTCCAGCCCTCTGTGCACCTCTAATGTCCAATTTGTGCTGCACATATGTTCTTGATGTGTGGCCTTCAACTGGAGTGTGGTCAATATACAATGGGCAGTAATCTTAAGAAAAACTGACTCTCCTCCCAGATGCTTCCAAATCCCAGTAGCCCCTTAGCTAGAGGTGGAACTTCTTGTCTCCCTTCTTTCTCCATGTTGGGATTCAGTTTGGCTCATGCTTGCTCAGATCTTGTTCATTGTAGCATAATTACTGTGAGTTCATACGTGCTGTTATCCTGTTGTGTGTAGAAGACATTGTTCTCTTTGTAGTCATACACTGGCTCTGGTTCATATACTCTTTCTGTCCCCACTTCCATGTTTTGTTCAGAAGGAAGTGTAAAAGAAATGCTTCTTTAAGGACTGAGAAGTCTGCAGTCTCTTATTCTTTGCACCTCAACCAGTCATGAATATCTGTGCTAATCACCATCTACAGAAAAGAGAAGTTTCTCAGCTGAGAATTGATAGTGCATTAATCTATAGGTAACAAGAAGTTATTAGGAGGCAGTTTAAAGCTATGTACATTTAGCAGTATAATAGTAATAGGCTCTCCCCTAGATCTTATGACCTTTGACCACTGGTTCTTGGCTTTACAGTGACACCAAGGATAGGTTTCATCTTGTGCACTGGGACTTATATACATCCAATAAAATGATGATAGGTTTCTCCTGTCACATTCATGCCCCTATTGCCTTAGCAGGTAATGTTTCATTACACTAGACATTACTGCAGTCCAAAAGGTTCACAGTTGTGTAAAACTGATGATTATTTTGTCCTTTTGCTAACATGTATAGCACTTTCCAGCACCATGGAAGCTATAGGAATGAAGCATCCAGGTCAGTGGGAGTTAGGTGTGTGGTGTCATCAGCACTAGGGCCCTACCTTCAAGTTTTAGAGGGCAACAAGAGAAATGCCCAATAACCAGGAAGACTTTATATCTATGGGGCAAAACTATCCAACTTCTCCTGGGAGTAGGATTTTATTTATTTGCTTATGGTATCTAGTGCAGGCATGGTTACTCTTCTATAGGGTAATTCCATTTTAACTTTGCATTTATGTGTATTTAAACATTAAAAAGTCCTTCTATCCAATAAATTCATGAGTATATAGATCTACATTTTATTCAAAAATATCAATGATTGATTTACTTAAGCATGAACATGTAAGGTAAAGATGATTTTTTTTTACTTTTCCACATAAATAAGCACCTTCCCCAGCAGTACTTGTTTAAAGACCTCTCAATTTGAAATATCACCTCTATGATGAATGAAGTTCACATGTTGTGTTGATTCATTGATCACAATATTCTTTTCTATTGATAAACTTGCCCAAACTTGTGCCTACACTATTGTCTTTGCTTATACTTTTATAAAAAGTCTTTGTGTGTATGTGGGAGGGGTATTTTACTCAGATTAGTTTTGTTAAGACATTTCTCATCTTTATTTGTTCTTATCCATATTAATTTTATATCCATTCATTTAATTACTTATAAAAATCTTGCTAAAATTTCTATTGGGTTTATGCATTAATTTAGGAAAGGTGACATTTTAAAACATTGAGTCATTGTACTTATTAAGAGTGTTTCTCTACACCTTTGTTTTATTTTATTTTATGTACAATAGTAGCATTTAAAGGTCATAAAATCCTTTAATTATGTAGCATGTGCTTTCAATCTTGTTTGAAAATTACACATATACAGTTTTTATGAGGAAAATATAAATGAGTTTTATGAAATACATATTAAATATTATGTTAATTGAAAATAACTTTAGTGGATTCATTTAACTTTGCCACATGAAGACTGAGTATTTTTTTAAGTTTTAGATCTTGTACCATTAATTTTTATTTTGTACCACTTAGCCTTATGTAGATAACAAGAGAGGGAAAATAATGTAAAGAATGACAACTTGCGTATTCTAAATAATTTCTAACTTTGAGGAAAATTATCTTAAGTGCATCATTTTTCTTAGAGATCCTTTATCATTCAAGGAGTCTCCTTAATTTGTTAGGATTTTTAAGAGTATTTATCATGAATAAGTATTCATTTTACTTAATTTAGTGCATTCTCATACTTCCATGTTCATGAAAATTTCTTTTTTTCCTCTGCCAGTTTGCTTACATATTTCTATATGTGTGTGTATTTTCCAATTTAGATTCTATATATTACAGAAAGTATTGCTATTTGCTTTCTTAGTTTGATGTACTCTCTTTAAAATAATGGTTTTTAGTTCCATACCTAGCTGAAAATGTCATAATTTGATTCTGCTTCACAAAAGAATAAAATTCAACTGTGTATATGAAATTTTCTTTTTCATAAGTTAATGGGCATCAAGTCTAGTTGCATATATTAGCTATTGGGAATACTGCAGCAGTGAACATGGGTGTTCAAATATCCCTGAGATATGCACACATTTCTTATTTAATTTGGCATGTGAATTGGATTTGCACTACTATTACACCTGATACAAGCTGTTGATAAAAAGGAAGGTTTATTTAGGCTCCTGTTCTGGAGATTTCAGTTGGAAGTCATGTGGCCTTACAAATTGGGCTGCTGCTGAATACAAGGTATTATGATGGGAGTGTCAGGTGTGACAGGGTCCCAAAATGCCCTGCAAATACATGCATCAATAACCTAGATACCTCCCATGTGCCTTCCCTTCAAGGTCCTCAGCACTTCACACTACAGGCATATCACAGAGCAAATCCTTTGCACATGGATCTTTGGAGAAAATACTGCCAATATTAAAACCACAGCATACTGTAAGTCATTTAGTAGCTTAGCACTAAAAGGATAAGTACTGTTAACCCACAAGGTATTACTTGCCTTGTCAATGTAGGTTGTAGATATTTTTATCGTTGTAGCCACAGACAGGATGTACATGTACTATTTCTTCTCCTGCTCCTCCTTTCTATTTTTTTTATTATGGTACAAGTTTGACCTCATTAAATTGCATGGTTAATTTCCCAGTCCTTTCTTTGTTTTCATGTTTTGCAAACATTAGTGATACTTGAATATTGCATTTCTACCCTATTTTCTTTGAACTTCTTAATACATATTTTGAGAAGTTGAATAGTACTCACTTAGGTTCTAAACAAATGATGCTCTTTTGTGATTCAAAACAGACTATTAATTCTCCCTATATCCCCAATATAGCTTTGTTGAGTTCGCCTTTGCTAAAAGAATATCAATTTAACCTAAAACTTCATAGTTAGCGGCATAAGGGAATTCATCATGTGCTTTTAAATCTGAATTGCATCTTTCCCTACATTCTTGTTTTAAATTCCAGCAATGCCGTGTTCGTATTTTTATCTCCCTTCCCTTTCTAATCAATCCTCATACAACATTGCATGCTTTATTCCCCCTTTCAAAAAATGTAAATCAACTCCGTGAGTCCTCATAATGGTAGCTCATATTTATTCAATTCATTTAATTTTTGCTGAGTTTATTCTGTGGCTCCTTATCTAATTTCTAGTAAACATTCAGCTTTTATTTTCTCCCTTGTAAGATGAATATTTCAGTTAACAAGTTTCTTATGGGAGAACACTATAATTGTAATCTTCATTTGTCGATGGGTAATATTTTAGTTGTCACTTAGTCATTTATATAGTTATATTTCCATATTGAATTTTTCTTTTGGTCTCTACAATTTTATGGCAGCCATCTTATAGTTTTATTAAAATGTTAAAGGTACATTTTACATATAACATATATCATAATTAATCATGAGACATGCCTGCTCTTTCTTTGTTTTTGGTTGGTTTTTGAGACATGGTTTCATTGTCTAACAACCTTGGCTGTCCTGAAACTTGCTCTGTAGACCAGGCTGGCCACAAACTTGCAGTGATGTGCTTGCAAGTGCTAAAATTCTACAACACATGTCTTTGTAGTACTGATAAAAATGTTTTGTAGCCATACTTGATAGCCTTGTGGACAAATTCTTGACAAATTTGGCTCTTCCATTACCGGATTCAGGATTTTATATATGGTCAAGTATATCCACTAGTCGAATGAGCACGGATCTCTTTTCGCACATGATTTAACAATTATTGAGTGCTGCGTGTTAATCTTCTGTAATGTGATATTGCTTTCTTAATTGGCCCTTTAAGTACTGTAAATGTTTATTTGTATTATAACATTATAAGTTTTTTCTATAACTCTGGAATTGCCTTGTACTGCCATCAAGTTGCAAGTTTTGCTCTTATGGAGGCATACTCTTTATTTCTAGTGGTATCTTCTCACTTTATGTCTGCTTTCCTTTATTACAATATAACTACATTGTATTTTAGTTGGTAAATGCCTGGAAACTTTTCGGTAATTTTGTACTTAAGCTTTCTGTTTTAATTTGATTTAAGTTGGTGTTTTATAAGCAGCCTATAACTGGGTAGTGTTTTATTTTCTAGCATGACAGCTTTTAATTACCAAGACTAGTCTATGTAGAGAGATTATTAACATATTGGAGTGTTTCTACAATCTCATTTTGTGTGGTTCTTCTATCCCACTTTTAGTTGTGGCTTTTTATTTTTAATCTTTTCTAACATTAGGGTTCTTATTCCATTTACCCTTCTGAGTATTTGCAGATTGCTTAAAGTACTTCAGATATGCTATTAAATTCTGGCAATACTGACATATTTAACAAGTTAATCCTTAATGTAGGAATCAGAGACAAGTTTTAAATAACATTACCTGTAGATTTACCTTTGTGTAGAAGCAGAGTTAGTTAACCTATTGTACTCTTACCACTGTTTATTGTCATCACAATTGTTTTGGATTTATTCTTTTCGTTATTGTCTCTGTCATAAAACTCCTTGGAATTGCTTTCATTTCAGAACTGGTGCTTGGAAAGTCTTTTTGCAATTTCCTGTTTATTATAAACTCTCAATCCATGTTGCTATCATTTTGCTTGAATCTTGACAAACTACCTAGGTTTGCATTTTTAAGTCAACAACTGTTTTTTTTTTTTACCATTTAAATGCATTTTACTTAATTCTATAGATTTTTAATACTGTCTTTGTTCTTGAAACTCAATGTAAATTCCAGTTAGTCTATTTGGAGCTGTGAATTTTGTTATGTGTTGGTTCTGGCCATGTTCAGTATTATCTCAAAGCAGGAAGGATCACTACAGAATAACTAAGCTTATACTTTTAAATCTCATCCCAATTTGGATTCACTGAATTTTTCATTTGTTATTTTGAAAAATAACTTAGAAATAAACCTAAATATTATTAGATTAAATATTTCTATTATTTTCCTGTACTAGTCCAGTTTTTGGTAAGTCTGATTACCTCTATGCTAAGTATTTCATTTCATTCTCTACAGATCACAAACTGTGCTCACATGTCAATGGAATTTTATTAAAGCTAGATTCAATTAATAGATCTCTTTTTAGCATATTCAAGTCTGTTCTCTGGTATTTGACAGTTTCACTGGCATTTAAATTTAAATTATAACTGTACTCATATAAAACTTGTTTGGTCTTTATAAAGACAACTAGTTATTTTTGAAAGTATCATGTTTTTCATAAATTAAAATTATATATAAAATATATATGGGCTTTTGCAAACGTTCAGTGCCCCAGAATCCAGAGTTTGTCAGATCCCCCAGAGTTGAAACTGCAGACTGTTGTAAACTTCCTTATATTAGTTCTGGGATCCAAACTTGAATCCTCTGCAAAATCAGTATATTGTAATTTTTTTATTTTTTTATTTTTATTGTTTTTATTGAGTTATATATTTTTCTCCACTACCCTCACTTCCTTGCCTCTACCATTCGGCCCTCTCCTGTGACCCATAGTTCCAATTTACTCAGGGAGTTCTTGCTTTTTCACCTTCTTTTGTCAATCCATGTATGACTCGCTTAGGGTCCTATTTGCTGTCTAGTTTCTCTGTGGCCTGTATGCAGTATTTTCTTTGCTTATGTCTTAAAATCACTTATGAGTGAATATATACTATATTTATATTTCTGAGTCTGGGTTATCTCACTCAGTATGATGTTTCCTAATCCATCCATTTGGCTGCAAATTTCAAGATGTCATTATTTTTTATTGCTGTGTAGTACTCCATTGTGTAAATGTATCACATTTTCTTTATCCACTCTTCAGTTGATGGGGATATAGGTTGTTTTAAGGTTCTAGCTCTTACAAATAATGTTACTAAGAACATAGTTGAGCACATTTACTTGTGGTATGATTAAGCATCCTTTGTGTATATACCACAAAGTGGCATTGCTGGGTCTTGAGATAGAATTTTTTTCTAATTTTCTGATAAACCCCTATAGCGATCTCCAAAGAGGCTGTGCAAGTTTACACTCTACCAGCAATGGAAGAACATTGCCCTTACCTCATAACCTCTCCAGAATAAGCTGTCATCAGAACTTTTGATATTGGCGATTCTGACAGGTATAAGATAGAATCTCAAAGTTATTTTGATATCCATTTCTCTGGTGACTAAGGATGTTGAGCATTTTCTTTAAGTGTCTTTCAGTTCTTTGTGTTGTGTCTGTTGAGAGCTCTCTGTTTAGGTCCTGCACCCCATTTTCATTGGATTATTTCTTCCTTTGATGTCAAGTTTTTGAGTTCTTTGTATATTTTGGAGATTAGTCCTCTGTCTGATGTGGGGTTGGTGAAGAACTTTATCCAGTCCGTAAGCTGCCATGTTTTCTTGTTGTCCTTTGCTTTACAGAAGCTTCTCAGTTTTAGGAGGTTCCATTTATTAATTGTTGCTCTCAGTGTCTGTGCTATTGGAGTTATATTTAGGAAGTAGTCTCCTATGCCAGTGCATTCAAGTCTACTTCCCACTTTCTCTTCTGTGAGGTTCAGTGTTGTAGGTTTTATGTTGATCTCTTTGGTCCATTTGGACTTGAGTTTTGTGCATGGTGATAGATATGGATCTATTTTCATTCTTCTATGTGTTGATATCCAGTTATTCCAGGACTATTTGTTGAATATACTTTCTTTTTTCCATTTTATATTTTTAGCATCTTTGTTAAAAATCACGTGTTCATGGGTGTGTGGATTGATATCCAGATCTTTGATTCAGTTCCATTGGTCCTCCTGTGGTGGAGCATGTCTTTAATCCTAGCACTTGTGAGGAAGAAGCAGGAAGATCTGTAACTGAAGACTGTTCGCTTGTTTCCCAGTTGCCCAGACTTAGATAATTACAAAAAAAATTATATTAATTACAACACTGTTTGGCCAATAGCTTAGGCATATTCCTAGATAGCTCTGACAATCTTAAACTAACTCATTTTTATTATTCTGTGTAACAGCATGAGGATGTGGCCTACTAGTAAGGTCCCGGTGTCTTTCTCCTTTGGCAGCTACAAGGCTTCTGACTGACTCTGTTTTATTTCTCCTAGCATTCAGTTTAGTTTGCCCACCTAGCTCTATTCTGCCCTGCCATAGTGCAACACAGCTGTTTTATTAACCAATGGTAATAAAACATATTTGGGGCATACAGATGGGAATCCCACTTCACAGATCTCTGTGAGCTCAAGGTCAACCTTGTCTACATAGTAAATTATTTTAAAAATCAGTAAATTAGCAAATGATCTCCAGTAGCCAGGCTATCTCCCAAACCAGAATAAGACCTTTTGATTTACTTATTTTTCCTTATGTGTCTTTTTCTTCACATTAAAAATATCTACTCTTATTTCAGTATTTATTTTGAGTTATTCTATGATATTTAGAGATGGTTCTATAGAAATAATTTGAATTTGCTTTGACTTCTCTTCTGGAGGAACCATCAAATTGAAGCACTATGGATGAATTTTCAGAAAATTATGAATTACTCTTGGTGATAATCTTAAGATTTTTGTAATGGGAATATCTATTTGTTGAGAATTTTTTTACTTTCTGTAATAATTATACTAAGAATATAATACTTGTCATTCAAACTATACTCATATACCATTCCTTCTCATTTAGTGCAGAGATTTTTGTCATTGAGATTGCAAACACTGGGTAATACCCAGTTCCCAGTTTAAATATGGTCTGACATTTTGTTTTCATTCTTGAATTCATGATTGCTAAAATCTCCAAGTCAAGATTCTGCTGCTTCTCTAAAAGTCCAAGGTAGGCCTCACCTTCCATTCTCTCCATATTCTGGATTTTTTCTCCATGTATATTGAACATTTAAAAAAATTCTTATGATTTTTCTTTTTATGTAATCTTAATATTTCCAATGATAAAATTTATAACTAGATTTTGTAAGCATCTTTAGTTATCCTTTAGATTAAGAATTTGAAAAATCCCTGAGCTTTGTATTATTGAATATTGGAACTAGCACAGCAATCAGGTCTACAGTACATTTTCAGTTATAATATTTACTAGAAATCACAAGCAAATATTAAACATGAAATATAACTGTTTCTGGTTCTCTAGAGTTAAATAATTCACCCTTTACTTGTTCTCAGTGTCATCCTTATATCAATAGAGGAAACTAGCAAAAGTTGTCAAACTAGGACAATAGAACATATCCGTATTATGATTTTACAAATTCATATCAATTTTATTGTGATAAAGTAAACATACCAAGACAATACCAAAATTGTGTGGAATTTTCCATTTTCAGTTTGAAGCATCATTGGTCTATTGGAATTCTGAACCCTTTCACTGTTCTTAAAAGCACAGGATACCTGCTTACTACATTGACAATAGTTTCACATCCCAATGAAACAACAACAAAGATATCAAGATTAACCTAAATTTTATACACAAAATCAATATAAAAGTATAAGGGTAAATGTTGCGGCAGAGTGCTTATTCGTCCTGGTCACTCAGAACCAAAATAATCACACAGAAACTGTATTAAACAAAATACTGTTTGTCCCATTAGTTTAAGCTTCTTATTGGCTACCTCTTGTATTAATTTAACCCATTTCTTTAATGTATTGCCACGTGGCAGTGACTTACTAATAAAGTTTTGGCATGTCTGACTCTGGCAGCTACATGGTGTCTCCCTCTCTACCTTCCTTCTCCCAGCCTTCAGTTCCATCTTCCATGCCAACCTAAGTTCTGCCCTATCAACACTCCAAGGCAGTTTCTTTATTCATTAATGGTCATCACAGCACACAGAGGGGACTCCCACATTAGATAAAAATTGTGCAGGTCTATGGAATGAAAATGAATATGATTTACAGTACTGCCAATATGGGGTGTTTATAAGATGCCAAGTATTAAGATGTGATTCATTTAGCCTAAGCCTGTGACCTCTGTAGGACCTGGCCTGAGTTAGCAACTTCCATGGGACCAGGTTCAAATCAGTTACCTACGCAGGACTAGGCCCAAACCAGAGACCTCTGTTGGAGCAGGCCCCAGGGAACAGCCTCAAAGGGAGCAGGAAAAAGTCTGTGAGCTTGGCAAGAATGGGCCAGAGCCAGCCACCTCAGAAGGACCACACTTGTGTAGAGCAAGCAACAGAGACACAATCCCAAATGCACAAAGAAAAAAAAAATGGGTATACAAAGTAACAAAATATTCAACACCACAAAAATCAACATGACACCAACAAAAACCAATGGGTCTACAACAGTGTAAGCTTCGCACTTTTCTGTGGACACCCGAACCTCGAAACAGGCGCGCGCTTTCCTGACTCGAGCCCACGAGAACGGACGCATGTCCTAGGGGTTTGAACAGATGACACACACACAAAGAGACTGGCTCATCTGCCAAAGAGCAAGTGGCAAATGGCAGCTTTATTAAGCATAAGTCGGGTATATATACTGTGGGGCAAAAGGACACCAGCCCCCCATCAGGAACAAGGAAAGAGAAAAGTCAGGGGGCCACACCCAAGGTCGAAGAGCAGCTGAACAGAGAAAAGAGGAACCTTTCCTTCTCTGACCAGGGAACCTTGCCTGCTGCAAGAACCTTGCTTGCAGGTGGAATTACCATAACAGTACAGGGAGAGTTCTCTCTAAGCTACACCCTTGGGCCATAGGTGAAATTAACATAACAAGAGAGGGCAGTTCTATGCTACACCCTCAAGCTGATGCAGTGGAACCAGGAAGCAGAACAGCCCTGCATAGCTCCTCGGGAAAAATAGGGAACCTGTGCACCTACAAGTCTCCCTTTAAATATATATAAAATATGATGACTAGCAGCTGTCTTAGGCATGTCGGTCGTTGGGTAAGATCTCTAAACCCGTCTACAGGAATGTGTTCAGGTCCAAACGCACCCCCTGTCTTAGGCGAGACCGCCCCCCCCGTGCAATAAACCCGTCATTGCTTCACTAGTCATACATTGAATCCAGTCATATTTATGCTGAAAGATACTCCGAGGCGAATGCCTACTAGGGCCAGGCCGTGGCGGACCTGAAGCCATTGGCCAGGTGAAAATGTTCCAGCATACACATGAGCAATCCTGGAAGAGACTGTGCTTGCACAGTGTCTGAAACATTTTGCTCTGAATAGAGCCCTTTGAGTAAGGCTACGGCACCAGCAAATGGGACCCCTGGAATGACTAATCAAACTAAATTAAAGCCAATTAGCAATTTTGTAATCCGGGGTCCGAGAAAAGCAGCAAAATCTTATCCAGCGACCAGCAGAGGTCAAAATCCACACCCAGTTTGTAAAGATCAACAAAAGCATCCAATCGAGAATTTAAATTAATTTGAATGCCCATGGTATTTCTGTCTGACTGGCAGGGTTTTCGCCTCGAGTACTCAATGCTGCAATCTAGGGTAGGGGAAGTAGCTGCTTCCCCTCAGGGAGTCAAGCAGCCTTGGCTGAGAGGGACAGATAAGGCAGAGAGACAGAAAGCTGGGAAAGGGGTAAAATCAGGCGCTGGATCATCTCTCAGGAATCTGTCATCTTCCTCGCTGCCTCTGCCACGCCCGCGGGGTCTCTTGATCTCGCCTTGTTCTCAGGTCTCTGAATAGAGGAATCCACGGTCCACACCAGACGTTCAGGGACCCAAATGGATTGCTTTGCATCCTGTGGAAACACATAAACCGCTCCTCTACCCCAAATTAATACATGAACTGGACCATGTTACATATTGGGAGGAACAAATACTCAGAACAAAACTTAGCTCAGCCAGTATTGACGTTGGCTGGTCTTGAACTTAGAGACCTACAGGTCTCTGCTCCAAAGAGCAAATTTCATTGTCCTGTGCCATTGCAACCGGCCTAAATATTGGGCTACATAGCGAACCCCAAAACATCCTTTAGAATTAGTTTTGCCTGGAACTTTTCCAGGGGCAGAAAATAATTATCTGACCCAGTATGTGAGCACTTACATAACTAGATAGAATTATTAAAATTGTCATCTTTATGGGGGCACATTGCCTCCCGCCAACATTTGAGAAATAATTAATAGGATCGACATATCTGGCTACAGATGTGGAAATCTTTGTCAATCATCAATCCATACAGAAAACATTAGGACTCCAGAAATAGTCCTCCAAAGAACAAGAAATAAAAATATACGTAACAGATCTAAACTGAAAACTCTCAATAGACAAACTTAAAAATGACTGAAAGACATTTTAAAAAATCCTTAAGCATGACATCTTTAATCATTGGAGAAATGTGAATCTAAATAACTTTTGAGACTATCTTATTTTAAATGACATGACCAAGATCAAACATTGCTCATAGTTTATACTTAAGAGAAACCTTTCCACGATTGGTGGAAATGTAAATTGGCACAGTCTGGAATTTTAGAAAATTAGGCAACATACCATCTCCTATGTCTCTTTAGGTCCTAAATAGATTGTTTTGAATCTGGTATAGTTGAGCTATTGTTCCAAAAATTTAAGAAAACCAGTTCTCCCGCTCCTAGCCTGGAGCCCTCTAAAAATGTGTAAGCAACCTTTCCTTAGAAAGGAAAACATTAGATTTAAAACCAGACAACTGTTTCTTACAACAACCTCTTTAACTCTGATTTACCCGGGGTATTCCCCATTACTTAATTATCTCTCATTTAATTATATCTCAATCCACAATGCATCCTGGCCGGCTACAGGATGACCCAGTCCACTATCCTCACCTTTCCGATCTCACCCATGAGTCTCGGCGGAGGGTGTCCAGGTTGAATGAAATCCATAGAGCATGAGGTTGAGGTGAAACAGCAGCTTGCTTATTGCTCTGCTGGGGCTAGCTTTTTATCATGGCACCAAATGGGGAGCCACGGAGGGACTCTCACCTGACCCCAGTAGGGGTCAAGGACTGATCATGTGTATACAACCTTCACCTGTCCCAGTAGGGACTGTCACCTGACCCCAGCAGGGATCAAGGAATAATCACCTGCACTCAAACTTCCTCATCCAACTCCAGGAGCAGAGGGAAGTTATGATTCTTTGTAGATAAGCTCCTCAAACGTACATCTTTGTCCTGGAATAACTCTGTAGACCAGGCTGTCCGTGAACTCATAGAGTCCCATTGTCTCTGCTTCCCCAATGCTGGGATTAAAGGCGTGTGTTAAAACACCCAGAACTCACAGAGATCTGCCTCTGCCTCCCAGGCATTGGGATTAAAGGTGTGTACTGCCATACCCTGAAGTCACAGAGGTCAACTACCTCTGCCCCTCAAAGTCTCAGAGTTCAATTTGCCTCTGCTGCTGAAGTGTTGGAATTAAAAGTGTGTACCACCACACCCAACTACTCTCTTTCTTAAAGAACTTTAACTTTTAGCCTGCATATATTTTTTACATATTATAAACCAGTTAGAGGTTTTCTTCCTCTTAGAATCTCTCTTTAACGTATATTTTTCTTTTTCTGACTACATAAGCCTTTAATTTACTAAGCAAAAATGAGACCCATGGCTTTGATGGCTAGATCCAACCCATTTCTTAGTTTTCTGTTGAGATGGAAAATCCTTGAGCTAGCAGCCTTAGCATTGTTTGCTGTTGCCCCAGGCTATAGGTCCGCTTTTGTTATCTAGGATACGGGCAACCTGCTGAAGTGGCAACCTGCTGAAGCAGCTCCCTAGCTATGGCACGCTTTCTGAGCTAACCCAAAGGTAGCAACTGCCTACCAGAAAACTGTAGGCTCGTGGCCTCTGTCAGCTTAAAAGCATTTGTGTCTGTCCCGGCCTTAGTCATGGGCGTGCGCAGCCTTTGCTCTGTTGGCGCTGCTCCGAGCCTCACATAACATTACATACAGCCTCCAACATAAACCTGCCCTTAGCCCGCCCACTTGTGGCAGGCACCTTTTGGCACCGCGGTGTTCCACGCCTTGGCCGCCAGTTTCCTGGGACTCCTAGAGTTGCCAGCCGCAGTTGCGCAGCCTGCCGGAGTCCTGTGTACAGACCCTGTACGGTCTGTCGGCCTCCGTGCAGGCGGATCACATTCCGCCTAGCATGTAGCTCATTAGCTGCGGGTAATACCAGCTCCATTTACGGCTTGGGGCTCAAGGCTGCTGCGCTTTCTTGTTTTGTCAAAACTCTCTCTCTTTTGCTCTTTTGCCTTTAGTTACTCAAAAACTTTTAATAGAACTGTTAGACACACCTTTGAATATTTTCTCAGCCCGAGGCCCGCAGTTACATGGCCATCGGCTATTGCTAGCCTGCTTGCTTAAGCTGGGTCCTGTGTCCTGTAACCTTGGGAACAGATTTCAGCCGGGAGCTAGCTGAGCCCAGCCTGTACTCTATGGCAAAAATTAAAGTTCCCTGCATGTGAGAGTCAGGGACTGAGTTTTAAAATAGTCTAAACAGTCTCTTGTGCAGTGTCATCTTAATCCTGGTACCAAGTCTCTTTACGAATTTTAGCAGCTGATTTGCCCACTGGCCTTCAGCTCTGGATCAGACCTTTCGGCACCCATACTTCTAAAAATCAAACTCATTCACCCCCTTATCACACGTGCACAACCGCACATCACAACACTGGCCAGATTCCGGATCGTGGGGGAAACCCCTACCTCTTTGGGTTTCTCGTGGTAGATCCACAGACGGCAGAACGCTGTTCTTCAGTCCTTATTCAAAGCCGACCGAGGGATGCCATCTGTAAGCTTCGTACTTTTCTGTGGACACCCGAACCTCGAAACAGGCGCGCGCTTTCCTGACTCGAGCCCACGAGAACGGACGCATGTCCTAGGGGTTTGAACAGACGACACACACACAAAGAGACTGGCTCATCTGCCAAAGAGCAAGTGGCAAATGGCAGCTTTATTAAGCATAAGTCGGGTATATATACTGTGGGGCAAAAGGACACCAGCCCCCCATCAGGAACAAGGAAAGAGAAAAGTCAGGGGGCCACACCCAAGGTCGAAGAGCAGCTGAACAGAGAAAAGAGGAACCTTTCCTTCTCTGACCAGGGAACCTTGCCTGCTGCAAGAACCTTGCTTGCAGGTGGAATTACCATAACAGTACAGGGAGAGTTCTCTCTAAGCTACACCCTTGGGCCATAGGTGAAATTAACATAACAAGAGAGGGCAGTTCTATGCTACACCCTCAAGCTGATGCAGTGGAACCAGGAAGCAGAACAGCCCTGCATAGCTCCTCGGGAAAAATAGGGAACCTGTGCACCTACACAACAGCAAGATTGAGTACCCCAATACAGATGAAGCTGAAGAAAATGATCTAAAAAATAACTTTAGAAGAATGTTTGAATCCCTAAAAATGAAAATCAAAAATCACTCAAAGAAATAGAGAAAAAAAGAAACAAAAATTGGAAAAAATCAACAAATCCCTTAAAGAAAACCAAAAAAAGCAATCAAACAGGTGAAATACACAACTCAAGACTTAAAATGTGAAATAGAGAAAATAAAAGAAACACAAATTGAGGGAATACTGAAAACAGAAAATATACGAAAATGATCAGAAACCACAAATGCAAGCAAAAACAGCAGAACACAAGAGATGGAAGAGAGAATCTTTTTATTTTTTTAAAGTATTTTTATTAAATTATAAAAGTTTCCATTTACGCCCCTCTTCTCAACACCCTCCCAATCCCCCCCTCCCTCTCCTCCTCCCTCTTTGTCCCTAAGGGCAGTCAGGGTTTCCAGCCCAGTGGGAAGTTCAAGTTCCTCCCCCCTCCCTCCAGGTCCAGGAAGGTGAGTATCCAAAGAAACTGGATCCCAAAAATCCAGTATATGCAGAGGAAACTAGTCCCAGTGTCATTGTCAATGGCTTCTCAGAAAGACTCCGGGCCAAGCCACATTCAGAGAATCCGGCCACATTCAGAGAATCTGGTTGGATCACGTGCTCGTTCAGTCGCAGTCCAACTGCCCTTGGTAAACTCTCATTAGATCCGACCCCTTGTATCAGTGGGTGATAGCATCCCTCGCAGTCCTTCGTCATTTTCTTCATCCTTCTACTCCTCATTTGGACCTTGGGGGGCTCAGTCCGGTGCTCCAATGTGGGTCTCCGTCTGTATCGCCATCCATCACCAGATGAAGGATCTATGGTGATAAGCAAAATATTCATCAGTATGGTTATGGGCCAAGGCCGGTTCAGGCACCCTCTCCTCTGTCCAGAGAACAATCTGGGGATCTCTCCTTGGACCTGGGATCCCATATATAATCAAGTCTCCTGTAAACCCTAAAATGACTCCCTTAGTTGAAATATATTCTTCCCTGATCCCATATTCATCCTTCCTCCCTTCCCCCCATCCCGGTCAACTGAGCTTTCTCCATTCCTCCCCTACTCCCTTCTCTCTAACCCTCTCCCCTTCCAACAACTCTCCCACCCCCCCCCCCCATTCACCCGAGGTTACCTGGGACTCTTGACTATTTCCTACCTCCTGGTGGATAGCTAAATAATCTTCATCAGGTTCGTCTTCTTATTTAGCTTCTCTAGGATCACGAATAATAGGCTCAAAGACCTTTAATTATGGTTAGAATCCACTTATGAGTGAATACATACCGTGTTCCTCTTTTTGGGTCTGGCTTACCTCACTCAGTAAAGCGTTTTCTATGTCCATCCATTTGCATGCAAAATTCAAGATGTCATTATTTTTTACCGCTGAGTAAAACTCTAATGTGTATATGTTCCACACCTTTTTTAACCATTCTTCTATTGAGGGGCACCTAGGCTGTTTCCAGGTTCTGGCTATTACAAATAGTGCTGCTATGAACATAGTTGAACAAATGCTTTTGTAGTATGCTAGGGAATCTCTAGGGTATAAACCCAAGAGTGGAATTGCTGGGTCCTGAGGGAGGTTGACTCCCAGTTTCCTGAGAAACCGCCACACTGATTTCTACAGTGGCTGCACAAGTTTGCATTCCCACCAACAATGGATGAGTGTTCCCCTCACCCCACATCCTCTCCAGCATAGACTATCATTGGTGTTTTAGACTTTAGCTATTCTGACAGGTGTAAGATCTTAAGTGTAAAATATATAATAGAGGAAATAGACTCGTCAGTCAAAGAGCACATTAAATCTACTAAAACACTTAGCACAAAATATCCAGGAAACATGGGATACCATGAAAAAAACCAAACCTAAGAGTAGTAGGGATAGAAGAAGGAGAAAATGTACAATCCAAAAGCACAGAAAATATATTCAACAAAATAATAGAAGAAAACTTTCCCAACCTAAAAAAAAGATACAGATATAAAGATAGAAGAAGCTTAAAGAATACCAAAAAAAGCTGGACAAAAAGGTCCCCTCACCACTTAATAATCAAAACACTAAAGATAATAAAAAGAATATAAAGAATTGTAAAGGAAAAAGGCCAAGAAACTTATAAAGGCGGACCTATCAGAAATGCACCTGATTTCTCAATAGAAACAATGAAAGACAGAAGGTCCTGGTCAAACATTATGCAGACGTGAAGAGACCACAGATGCCAGCCCAGACTACTATACCAAGCAAAACTTTCAACCATCATAGACAGACAAAACAAGATATCCCATAACATAACCAGATTTAACCAATACCTAACCACAAATGCAGTCTTTCACAAAGTATTAGAAGAAAAACTCCAACCCAAGGCAGTTAGCTACATCCACAAAATACAGACAATAGATGATCTCACAGCAGCAAATCCCAAAGAAGGGAAAATACACACACAATAACATCACCAACAATGATAATTCAAATAACAGAAACTGGCAGCCATTGGTCATTAATATCCATTAGTATAAATGGACTCAAATCACCTATAAAAGGACACAAGCTAACATATTGGATACAAAAGCAGAACCCACCCTTCTGCTGCATTCAAGAAACATATTTAAGACAGACATCACCTCAGATTAAAGGGTTGGGAAAATTTTTCTAATAAAATGGACCTAAGAAAGAATCTGTTATAGCTATTCTAATATCTAACAAAATAGACTTAAAATTGAATCAATCAAAAAAAGACAAAGAAGGACATTTCATATTTGTCACAGGAGAAATGCACCAAGAAGAAATATCAATAGTGAATATCTATGCCCCAAATACAAAGATGCCCTCATATGTAAAAGAAACATTACAAAGTCTTAAATCATACATTAAACCCCACACCCTAATAGTAGAAGATGTCAACATCCCACTCTCACCACAAGTACTCAACAGAAATTTAACAGAGAAGTAAGGGAACTAACAGATGTTATGACTCATAAGGACTTAATAAGACATCTATAGATAATTCAATCCAAAAATAAAAGAATTCTTAGCACTTCATGGAACATTCAAAAATTGACTACATACTAGGTAACAAAGCAAACCTCAACAGATACAGAAAAATGGGAATATCCCTATACATCTTATTGGATCACTGTGGCTTAAAATTAGTATTCAACAGTGACACTAATTTCAGAAAGCCCACAAACACTTGGAAATTAAACAATGCTCACCAGAATCACCAATGGGTTAAGGAAGAAATAAAGGAAAAAATTTAAGATTTTCTATAATTAAATGGGAATGACCACAAAACATACTCGAATTTATGGGACACAATGAAAGCAGTGTTAAGAGAAAAGTTTATAGCACTAAATGTTTACAAATAGAGCTGGAAAGATCTCACATTAGTGAGTTAACTGAACACCTGAAAACTCTAGTACAAAAAGAAGCAAACACCCTGGAGTACTAGAGGGCAGGAAATAATGAAATTGAGAGTTGAAAAAAATAAAATAGAAAAAAAGGAAAACAATACAAAGTGTTAATGAGACAAAGAGTTGGTTCTTCAAGAAAATCAACAAAATAGATAAACATTTACCCAAACTAATCAAATGGCAGAGAGAGAATATCCAAATTAAAATGAACAAAATCAAAAATGAAAAGGGTACATAACAACAGACATGGATGAAATTGAAAGAATTCTCAGGTCATACTCAAAAACCTGTATTCTACCAAATTGGAAAACTTAAAGGAAATAGGCAATTTTTGGATAAATATTAGTTACTAAAATTAATCAAGAACAAATAAGCAAATTAAACAGACCTATAACTACTAAACAGATAGAAACAGTCATCAAAAGTCTCCCAAGCAAAAGAAGCTCAGGACCAAATAGTTTCAGTGCAGAATTCTAAGACTTTCAAAGAACTAATACCAATGCTGCTCAAATTGTTCCTCAAAGTACAAGCAGAAGGAACATTGTCAAACTATTTTTACAAGACTACAATTATCCTGAATCACAAACCACAAAGACATTATTAAAAAAGAGAATTACAGACCAATCTTACTCATGAATGTTTATGCAAAAATACTCAATAAAATTCTGACAAACTGAATTAGAGAACACATCGGAAAAAAATCATCCACTCTGGCCAAGCAGGCTTTACCCCATAGATTCAGGGATTGCTCCACACACAAAAATCTGTTAATGTTATCCATCATATTAACAAGCTGAAAAAAATAAACACATTATCATCTCATTAGATGCTGAAAAAGCCTTCAACAAAATAAATCATCCCTTCTTGATAAAGGTCTTAGAGTGGACAAGAATATAAGAAACATGCATAAACACAATAAAGGCAATATACAGAAAGCCAACAGCTAACATCAAGCTAAATGGAGAGAAACTCAAAGCAATCAGACTGAAATCCAGAACAAGACAAGGTTGTCCACTCTTTCCAATCTATTCAATTTAGTTTTTGAGATTCTATCTAGAGCAATAAGACAACAAAAGAATGTTAAGGGGACACAAATCAGAAAAGAAGTTGAATTCTCACTACTTGCTGAGGAAATGATAGTTTACATAAGTGATCTCAAAAATTCTACCAAAGAACTTCTACAATTCATAAACACCTTCAGTAATGTAACAGAATACAAGATTAATTTAAAAAATCAGTAGACCTCCTTTGAATAATGAATAATGAGCTGAGAAATAAATCAGAGGAACATTACCCTAAGCAATAGCCACAGATAACATAAAATACCTTGGAGTAACTCAAACCAAACAAGTGGAAGAACTATATGACAAAATCTTTATCACTGAAGAAAGAAATTGAAAAAGACTTCAGAAAATGAAAAGAGCTCCCATGCTCTTAGTTAGGTAGAATTAACATAGTAAAAATGGCAATCTTATCATAAAGCAATCAATAGTAGATTCAATGCAATGCCCAGCAAAATCTCAGCAAAATTCTACACAGACAAGGAAAGAACAATATTCAAATTCATATGAAAAAGCAAAAATGCTAGGATAGCCAAAACAACCCTGTACAATAAAGGCACTTCTGGAGGCATCACAGTCCCTGACTTCAAACTCTACTACAGAGCTACAGTACTGAAAACAGCCTGGTATTGGCGTAAAAGCAGACAGGAGGAACATTGGAACCAAATTGAAGACCCGGATCTCAATGCACACACCTACGAACATCTGACTTTAGGTAAAAAAGCAAATATTATAAAAAGGAAAAAAAAACGTATTTAACAAATGGTGCTGATATAACTGGATATCAATATGTAGAAGAATGAAATTAGATCCATATCTGTCACCATGCACAAATCTCAAGTCCAAATAGATCAAAGACCTCAATACAAAACCAACCACACTGAACCTCATGGAAGAGAAAGTAGGAAGTACACTTGAGCGAATTGGCACAGGAGACAACTTCCTAAATATAACTCCAGCAGCACAGACACTGAGAGAAACAACTAATAAATGGAGCCTCGTAAAACTGAGAAGCTTCTGTGAAGCAAAGGACACGGTCAACAAGACAAAATGGTGGCCTGCAAAATGGAAAAATATCTTCACCAGACCCATATAGGACTAAAGACTGATCTCCAAAATACACAAAGTACTAATAAATTGGTAATCAAAAGAATAATAATCCAATAAAAATGGGGTACAGACCTAAACAGGGAACTCTCAACAGATGAATCTAAAATGACTGAAAGACACTTAAGGTAATGCTCAAAATCCTTAGCCATCAGAAAAATGCAAATCAAAACAACTCTGAAAATCCATCTTACATCTGTAAGAATGGCCAAGGTCAAAAACACTGATGACAGCTTATGTTGGAGAGGATATGGGGTAAAGGGAACATTTCTCCTTTTCTACTGGGAGTATAAACTGGTACAACTGCTTTGAATATCAGTTTGGCAATTACTCAGAAAATTAGGAAACAACATACCTCAAGAACAAGCATATATTTGTGGTATATACCCAAAGGATGCTCAATCATACCACAAGCATATATGCTCAACTATGTTCATAGAAGCATTATCATCATATCCATAGCCTCATAACAACCTAAATTCCCCTTGACAAAAGAGTAGATAAAAAATATGTGATACATTTACACAATGGAGTACTACACAGAGGGAAAAAATGATCACATGAAATTTGCAGTCAAATGGATGGATTTAGAAAACATCATATTGAGGGAGGTAGCCCAGATAAACAAATACCATATGTACTCACTCTTAAGTGGCTTTTAGACATGAAGCAAAGAAAAGCCAGCCTACAAATTACAATCCTGGAGAACCTAGACAAGAAAGAGGTCCCTAAAAAATGCATACATTAATTTAATCTACATGCAGAGTAGAAAAAGACAAGATCTCCTGAGTAAATTGGGAGCATGTGAATTATGGGAGAGGGTAAAAGGGGAGGGGGGAGGAAGAGAGAGGAAGGGAGAAAAATATATAGTTCAATAAAAACAATAAAAAATTTAAAAAGTTTAGAGTGTAAAAAATGTGTGTGAAGAAGTTTGATGGGATTTTAATGGGGATTGCATTGAATCTATAGATTGCTTTTGGTAGAATTGCCATTTTTACTATGTTGATTCTCCCAATCCAAGAGCAGGGGAGGTCTTTCCATTTTCTGGTATCCTCCTCAATTTCTTTCTTCAAAGACTTAAAGTTCTTGTCAAATAGGTCTTTCACTTCCTTGGTTAGAGTAACCCCAAGATATTTTATGCTATTTGTGGCTATCATGAAAGGAGATGTTTCTCTGATTTCCCTCTCTGCTTCTTTATCCTTTGTGTATAGGAGGGCCATTGATTTTTTGGAGTTGATCTTGTATCCTGCCACGTTACTAAAGGTGTTTATCAGCTGTAGGAGTTCTTTGGTAGAGTTTTTGGGGTCACTTATGTATGCTATCATATCGTCAGCAAATAACGAAATTTTAACTTCATCCTTTCCAATACGAATCCCCTTGATCTCCTTATGTTGTCTTATTGCTATTGCTAGAACTTCAAGCACTATATTGAAGAGGTATAGAGAGAGTGGACAGCCTTGTCGCGTTCCTGATTTTAGTGGAAAGGCTTTGAGTTTCTCTCCATTCAGTTTGATGTTAGCTGTTGGCTTGCTGTATATTGCTTTTATTATATTTAGGTATGATCCTTGTATCCCCAGTCTCTCCAACACCTTTATCATAAGTGGGTGTTGAATTTTGTCAAATGCTTTTTCAGCATCTAGTGAGATGATCATATGGTTTTTTTCTTTCAGTTTATTTATATGATGGATTACATTGATAGATTTGCGTATGTTGAACCAGCCCTGCATCTCTGGAATAAAGCCAACTTGATCATAATGGATAATTTTTCTAATGTGCTCTTGGATTCGGTTTGCCAGTATTTTATTGAGAATTTTCGCGTCGATGTTCATGAGTGAGATTGGCCTGTAATTCTCTTTCTTGGTTGTGTCTTTGTGTGGTTTTGGTATTAGGGTAACTGTAGCTTCATAAAAGGAGCTAGGCAATGACTCTTCTGTTTCTATATTGTGGAATACATTAAGGAGTATAGGTATTAGCTCTTCCTGGAATTTCTGGTAGAATTCTGCATTGAAACCATCTGGTCCTGGGCTTTTTAGCTATCAGCCAGGAGGTAGGAAATAGACAAGAGTCCCAGGTAACCTCGGGTGCATGGGGGGATGGGAGGGTTGTTGGAAGGGGAGAGGGTTAGAGAGAAGGGAGTAGGGGAGGAATGGGGAAAGCTCGGTGGCCTGGGATGGGGGGGGAGGGAGGAAGGATGAATATGGGATCAGGGAAGAATATATTTCAACTAAGGGAGTCATTTTAGGGTTTACAGGAGACTTGATTATATATGGGATCCCAGGTCCAAGGAGAGATCCCCAGATTGTTCTCTGGACAGAGGAGAGAGTGCCTGAACCGGCTTTGGCCCATAACCATACTGATGAATATTTTGCTTATCACCATAGATTTTTCATCTGGCGAAGGACGGCGATACAGATGGAGACCCACATTGGAGCACCGGACTGAGCCCCCCAAGGTCCAAATGAGGAGCAGAAGGTGGAAGAACATGAAAAAGGAAATCAGGACTGCGAGGGATGCTATCACCCACTGATACAAGGGGTCGGATCTAATGAGAGTTTACCAAGGGCAGTTGGACTGCGACTGAACGAGCACGTGATCCAACCAGATTCTCGGAATTTGGCTGGATTCTCTGAATGTGGCTGGCCCGGAGTCTTTCTGAAAAGCCATTGACTATGACACTGGGACTTGTTTCCTCTGCATATACTGGATTTTGGGGATCCAGTCTGTTTGGATACTCACCTTCCTGGACCTGGAGGGAGGGGGGAGGAACTTGAACTTCCCACAGGGCAGGAAACCCAGACTGCCCTAAGGGACGAAGAGGGAGGAGGAGAGGGAGTGGGGGGAGTGGGAGGGTGTTGGGAAGAGGGGCGGAAATGGAAACTTTTATAATTTAATAAAATTACTTTCAAAAAAATTGTGATGCATACATATATATCATAATTACATATATAATGCACATCTATATATATCATGATTCCTCAGTAGCTATAGTTTTATTCAGAAATTTAAATAACATTGTATATTTGTGCAGATGATAATATTTTTAGTTTTTTAATTCCACAGTAGGCAAGCGTTCTCTGATCGCTTGAAAAGTTTTTTTTTTCAGTATTTTCTTTTTTCTTTTTCTTTCCATTCAAAAAATTTATACTTCATCCCCTGCTCCCATTCCCTTCCTGCTCCCCCTCTCACACTCCTCCCTACCTCCTCCTCTCCTTAAGAGGGGGCAGAGAACCCTGCCCTGTGAAAAGACCAAGCCCCCCCCCCCCCCATCCAGTCTTAGGAAGCTTTGCATCCAACTAGACAAATAGACTAGGGTCCCAAAAAGCCAGTACATGCAGTAGATCAATTCCCAGTGCCTTGATGGCTTCTCAGTCAGCACCCATTTTCAGCCAGATTCAGAGAGTCCGGTTTGATCTCATGCTCATTCAGTCCCAGTCCAGCTGGATTTGGTGAGCTCCCCCATTAGAACACTGTCTCAGTGGGTGGACCGACCAACCCCTCACAGTCCAGACTTCCTTGCTCATCTTCTCCCTCCTTCTGCTCTTCAATTGGACCTTGAGGGCTCAGTCTATTGCTCTGATGAGGGACTTTGTCTCTATCTCCATCCATCGCCAGACGAAGACTCTGTAGTGATATTTGAGATAATCATCAGTGTGATAGTTGGGCAAGGCCAGTTCAGACACCCTCTACTCCACTGCCCAAGGACCTAGCTGGGGACAACCCCGTGGACATCTGGGATCCCCTCTAGAGCAAAGTCTCTTGCCAACCCTAAAATGGCTCCCTTAATGTAGATATCTTCTTCCCTGCTGTTATATCTGTCCTAACTCCATCTCCAGCTTCCTACTCCCCCAAGCTCTCTCCAGTAGTTCCCTTTTCCCTTCTCTTTCCCCCTCTCCCCTTCCCCCACCCCCACTCCCGTGCTCCCAACTTTTGCCCAACAATCTTGTTTGCTTCCAACTTCTAAGAGGATCTATATATGTTTTTCTTTGGGTTGACCTCGTTATTTGGCTTCTCTTGGCTTGTCAACTATAGGCTTAATGTCTTTTGTTAATGTCCAGAGTTCACTAATGCATGAGTACATACCATATTCATCTTTTTGGGTCTGGTTTATCTCATTCAGGATAGTGTTTTCTATTTCCATCCATTTACATGCAAAATTCAAAATGCCATTATTTTTTCCACTGAGTGGTACTCTAATGTGTATATATTCCACACTTTCTTTATTCATTCTTCCATTGAGGGGCATCTTGGTTGTTTCAAGGATCTGGCAATTACAAATAATGCTGCTATGAACATAGTTGAACAAATGCCTTTGTATTATGATTGGGCATCTCTTGGGTATGTTCCTAAGAGTGGTATTGCTGGATCCTGAGGTAGATTGATTCCTAATTTCCTGAGAAACCGCCACACTGGTTTCCAAAGTGTTTGCACAAGTTTGCATTACCACCAGCAATGAATGAGTGTTCTCATTGCTCCACATCCTCTCCAGCATAGGCTATCATTGGTGTTTTTGATTTTGGCCATTCTGACAGGTGTAAGATGGTATCTCAAAGTTGTTTTGATTTGCATTTCCCTGATCACTAAGAAGGTTGAGCATGACCTTAAGTGTTTTTGGCCATTCGAAGTTCTTCTGCTGAGAATTCACTTTTCAGTTCAGTACCCCATTTTTTAATTGGGTTAATTAGAATTTTCATGTCCAGTTTCTTGAGTTCTTTATATATTTTGGAGATCAGATCTTTGTCTGTTGCGGGGTTGGTGAAGATCTTCTCCCATTCAGTAGAATGCCTTTTTGCATAAGAAAACCAAGCAGTTTTCTTATAGTAGCTCTGTAAGTTTGAAGTCAGGGATGCTAATGCCTCCAGATGTTCCTTTATTGTATAGGATTGTTTTGGCTATCCTGGTTTTTTGTTTTTCCATATAAATTTGATTATTGTTTTCTCAAGGTCTGTGAAGAATTTTGTTGGGATTTTGATGGGGATTGCATTGAATTTATAGATTGCCTTTGGTAGAACTGCCATTTTTACTATGTTGATCCTACCCATCCAAGAGCATGGGAGATCCTTCCATTTTCTGTGTCCTCTTCAATTTTTTTCTTCAAAGACTTAAAGTTCTTGTCAAATAGATCTTTCACTTCCTCAGTTAGTGTAACCCCAAGATACTTTTTGCTCTTTGTGGCTATTGTGAAAGGTGAAGTTTCTCTGATTTCCCTCTCTGCTATCTCTATCCTTTGTGTATAGAAAGGCTACTGATTTTTTTGAAGTTGAGCTTGTATCTTGCCACACCACTGAAGGTGTTTATCAGCTGTAGAAGTTCTTTGGTAGAGTTTTTGGGATCATTGATGTACACAATCATATCATCTGCAAATAATGAAAGTTTGACTTCTTCCTTTCCAATTCGAATCCCCTTGATCTCTTTTAGTTGTCTTATTGCTATTGCTAGAACTTCAAGCACTATGTTGAAGAGAGATGGTGAGAGTGGACAGCCTTGTCTTTTTCCTGATTCTAGTGGAATGGCTTTGAGTTTCTCTCCATTTAATTTGATATTAGCTGTTGGTTTGCTATATTTTGCTTTTATCATATTTAGATATGATTCTTATTTCCCTACCCTCTCCAAGACCTTTATCATAAAGGGGTGTTGAATTTTGTTGAATGCTTTTTCATCATCTAACAAAATAATTATATGGTTTTCTTCTTTCAGTTTATTTATATAATGGATTACATTGATAGATTTTCATATGTTGAACAAGCCCTGCATCTCTGGGATGAAGCCTACTTGATCATAATGGATTATTTTTTGGTGTGTTCTTGGATTCAGTGTGCCAGTGTTTTATTGAGAATTTTTGTATTGATGTTCAAGAGTGAGATTGTTCTGTAATTCTTTATCTTGGTTGAGTCTTTGTGTGGTTTTGGTATCATGGTTATTGGAGCTCCATAAAAAGAGTTTGGCAATGACTCTTCTGTTTCTATTATGTGAAACACCTTAAGGAGTATAGGTATCAGCTCTTCTTGGAATTTCTGGTAAAATTCTGCATTGAAACCATCTAGTCCTGGGATTTTTTTGGTAGGGAGGTTTTTGATGACAGCATTTATAGCACAATCTTTTTGGTTAACAAGCATCTTTTATTCTCAAAGAAGCTGACTTTTTTCATGCATGCTGTGCAACCAAGAGCATGACTAAAATAAAGCTGCTATAATTTGGGAGGCAAACAAAACCTCTGCATGCATTTAGAAAGGAGTAAGTAAGCATCACATTCTAAGAGATGAATGTCTCAAACATCAAAGTTATAGTGACCTTTCCTCCAGAAATGGATAATGGTATCCAGGGAGTAAACTCAGTCTTCCTTCATTGTTCCATGAATATTATATTAACCATTCCTTGGGTACATGGACATTAGCCAACTGGTACAGGAGAATTGTCTATATTCTGTCAATCACGCTTTAAATAAACTCTGATTGGCCAGGCAGGAAGTATAGGTGGGAAAACTAGACAGGAAGTAGAAGTGATGCAATGAGAACAGGAGAATTCTGGGAAGGAGGAAGTTGATTCCTTCCACTCCTGCCCAGACTCTGAAGAAGCAGCAGGAAGTGATCTGCCCCACTGAAAAAGGTACTGAGCCACATGGCTAACACAGATCAGAATAATGGGTTAATACAGAGTAATGGATTAACTACAAGAGCTAATAATTAGCCTGACCTAATGGGCCAATCAGCTTTATAACTTATAAAGATCACTGTGTGATTTTCTTTGGGGCTAAACAGCTGGGGGTACCAGGCAGGACAGAAACCCCCAACAAGCAGGTCCCTCAATGCTACAGCCAATGTTGATTTTTGAGTGCTAGAATTGATTCTGCATTCCAGTGTGCACTGCCTTCCTTCTAGCTTTTCTTTATTTTTTCTTCTTTTCTTCTTTCTTTCTTTCTTTCCTTCCTTCTTTCTTTCTTTCTTTCTTTCTTTTCTTCCTTCCTTCTTTCCTTCCTTCCTTTCTTCCTTCCTTTCTTTCCTGCTAAATCTATTTTTCAATTTAAGCAAAGGCTTGGGAGTTTGACTACAGTAAAAGTCAATTCTAAAATATCTAAATCCATATGATAAATTTCTTGGACTAAAATATCTAAATCTATTATAGCAATTTAAAAATCACATTTTCTCAAACACCACAATAGGAAGAATAAATGAATATGTTCTAGAAAAAAATAAATGCACTTATTGATGAAATATGATTGAGCTAAGAAAGGTTATAACTGATACTCTCTGAGTTCATTTTTTTCCTTCTTTCATCTTTTCTGTGTCAGGAGTTCAAGGGTAACCCACCTTCTTTTGGTCATTATAAACACGACCTTTATTTTAATTCTCCAAGTGTGGTCAGACTCCCTGTGCTAAACTGCCTGACTGTTTTCAACATAGGGTTTCTCTGTGTAGTTCTGGCTGCCCTAGAACTTGCACTGGCCTCAAACTCACAGAGTTCTGTCTGCCTCTGCCTCCGACTGCTGGCATTAAAAACATGGCAACTGCAATTTGATATCATATTTTGTTGATAGTCATGGGAGGACTGTCATTTTGAGTAGAAATGGAAGAGGTGAAGATTTGGGAGAGGGTTATGGAGGGGAGGTGGAGAGAGAGACAAAGAGGAGAGGAGGGTGGGGAAACTGGTATATAACATAAATAAAAATTTAAAACTAAGAGAAGAAGAAGGAAAAAATGGAAGAGCAAGCTAAATAACAGCTGGAACACTCGGACATGCAGGGCATCTTTCCTTCTGAAAAAAAACGCTACACTATAGGTGCCTTGGGGGTATTTATCATTATCTAAATCTTCCTTCTCATTTCCCTGCTAATGAATAGTCTATGAAATCCTGCTGGAATGGAAACTCCACCAAAGCTGCATATTTCTGTCTCTCACCCTTTATTTTCCACTTTAAGAAATATTATTCCAATAGTATGGCCCATCCCAGGGCTTGTGACTTAAGATCATGACTGACTGAATGAATACATGAGCATGCGTGGAGGAAGGTGAGGAATTCACTTTCAATAACTCCTTGAACTTCATGAAGCCATGTAGTGCTGGGAAATGACAGGGCCAAAGGAAGATATCAAACACTTTTCTGGATGACTGAAGCAGTGCTTTGGGGGAATTTATGAATACGTATTTTTTTAAATGTTGACATTACTTTCACTTTTCTGCAAAATATACAGGTGATTGTATGGAAGTTGAAAGGTGAGTGTACATTTCCTCTAATGAGTTTAGGCACCACGGATGTACTGTATGGAGATGATAAACATGATCTACCGGAAGCTTTCCGAAATTTTGTATGTCTTGTTTGAGTGACTGCCCTTCAGACTAAGTTTCCAAGTAGAAAGTAGAAAAAAAAAGTTGAAGAGTAACAAGAGTAATGATACACTCAAACATACATGACTTTCACTTGGTGTTGTCATGTTCAAGTTGGGAGCTCTATATGCCTTGATTTTTTGAATATAATTATTTTAGGCACTATGGTAACATATTGGCATATAAATTACCTTTTACTTCTCTAAGTTTCTTTTATATTTTGCAGTAAAGATTCTAGATTAAGGTAGTTTATCTCTTTGGATCTTTCAAATTCTGTTCTTAGGGTTATATTTTCCTGTTGTTTTTTATGTTAAAGCCTTCGAAAAGAAAGGAAAAATGTAAAATTCAAGTAATTCAAGGGAATTCAATATCTGTAAATTTTAAGTTTGTCTAACATTAGTAAAATGACTATAGATGTTTGCACAATAAGTGATAATTTAAAAATATATGATTATATAAAACAATAATTAAAAGAAGTGAAAAGTCTAAAATGAGTTCAAGAAACATGCATGCAGTGGTGCTCATTTAACAGAGAGCTACAAGAACAAGCTGTAGGGTTCTGTCTTGGTTAGCAAAGGGTTGAAATACAACTCAAAAACATTGAACTAACTAGCAATGCTCAATAAGTTCATTAGAAGTTGGAAAATTTCAGAAAACTAAAAACTGTCATACAGAAAATCAAAATAAGATAATTGATATATCTTGATGTATACTGTTGAAATATGAATAAATTTAGCTTAGTTTTTTAATTTTATTTTTTGTTTGTTCTTTTTTTTTGTTTTTTGTGACATATTTTCTCTGTGTAACAAAACTGGCTATTCTGAAAATCATTCTGTAGACCAGGGTGGCACTGAACGCACAGAGATCTGCCTGCCTCTGTCTCTAAAGGACTGGCATTAAAGGCATAAGTCACTACCACCAAGGATAAATAATTTTTTGTTTTTTTAATTAATAAATTAATAAAGAAAGTGATCAAAAATTCCTATAATGAATTTTAAAGATAAAGAAAATATAAATGACAATGTTGGAATTAATTGGTAGAAGATATTAAAGTCATCTTATTTTATTGATAATTCCATACATGCATATCCCCATAACCACCTACCCACCCACTTTTATCTCCCAATATCATATGCTCTGTTCTCTTTCTCTCTTGCTCTGTCTCTCTCCCTCTGTTACTTTCTCTTCCCCATCTCTCACTTTCTTTCTAAGCCCTCTGAATACACATACTGCCAGTGTGTTCATAAATGTAAAATCATCAGTTTTCTCTATAGTGGTCATACCTTGCTAGTACAGTCATTTTTATAGTTCCCAGGGTCTATAACTGAGTAATATTGCTGGATATTTTTCTCCACAAGTAGAGTAAACAGAAATTTCCAGCACTCGAAAAGCTAACAATAAGAATGAACCTTACAGGTCAGTAACAGTTGATTTTGATGCATTCTTACATGTGCATAATGTTTTTTTGTTTGTTTTATCCTAGCCTTTCTCTTTTACTACTATTCTCCCCAACTTGATCTCTTCCTCTTTCAAAATGATCTTTTTTATTTGTGTGTCTTTTTTGTTTTTGTTTGCTTATTTTTAAAATTTTTTTAAGAAAAGGAAACAAACTATCTTTCTTCATTATACATAGCAATCCAAATGGGTTTTTGTTTGTTTGTTTGTTTTGTTTTGTTTTGTTTTTAAAAAAAGAGAATCTTGGTTCTACATGAGAAAATGTAGAACACTTTTCTTGATAGAAGTGTAACTTGATCATCTCTAGTTCTAGTCAATTTACTATAAATGACATCATTTCATTTTAGAGTGTGTGTGTGTGTGTGTGTGTGTTTGTGTTTGTGTGTGTGTGTGCTTGTTTGTGTGTGTGTATTTCTGAGTACCTAACTTGACTCTTGTAAATAGTGCTGCCATAACCTGAAAATACATTTTTGTATTCTGACTTTGATAGCTCGGGGTATATGTCCATGAGTAATATGGCAGGAAAATTCTGCTATCTTTGTTTTTTGTGGAAAATCCGTACTGATATTTGTGGTTCCTAAGGTCATTTGCATCCTATCAACATCAGTACTTGCCATTTGTAGATGTGGAATTCTCTAATGGGGTTTACTACATTTTTAATAAAATACCAGCTCTTCTGTTACAAGTAATCATCTTGACCCATGAGTAATTTTGTAACTGTCATCTACACTCTAGAATTCCCTAACACTGTATGTTCTAAGTGAACCGAGATTTTTGCTCCTTGTAATACTTGTTAACTTGATTGCATATGGAATCAACAGAGACACAGGCCTCCCAGTGGGTCTATAACGTCCATGTTTAGAAAGCACTTCCCACTACCCTCCTTCACTGAGATCAGAAGCCAAAATCTTTGGTCTTTTAACGTGAACTAAGCAATGGTAACTCTCCAGAACTGGTAACTTGGCAGAACTGGTCTGCCAAGGTGTCCAGCTTTATGAACTGAGAAGCTACCAAGCAATTAGACTTCCTCACATACAGACAACCATTGCTGGACTAGCCTATATTATGTGAGGCAAGTGAATGATCACTCTTTGTAATTTATATTTATTCCAGCAGTACTGTTCCTCTAGGCAACCCTAATACATTCTCCCAAAGTGATCTTCACACTTCTCCTCTGTGCCTAAAATTACCATTTTCTTGGATCCCTTATGATATGGTTTTCTTTCTGTTATTTGTATCTAAGGGAAAAGATCACCTTTTTATGGAATTTTTCTATGTGCATTATCTGTAGTATTCTGCTACTGTGTTCCCTCAGTTTGTCTTAACGATTTCCATTTACAAAAGCCATATAGAACTGCTCACATGATGTGGGATTTCCCTCTGTATGCTGTGATTATCATTGATTAAAGAAGAAACTGCTTTGGACATATAGCAAGGCAGAATTTAGCTAGGCAGGGAAAACAAAACTGAATGCTGGGAGGAAGAAGGCAGATTCAGTGAGAAGCCATGGAGCCACTACCAGAGAGAGACATGTCAGAACATTGCTGTTAGGCCAAGAGCCTCACAGTAAAACATAAAATAATAAAAATAGGCTAAATTAAGATGTAAAAGCTAGCCAATAAGAAGCTAGAGATAATAGTGATTTAAACAATATAGCAGTGATTTAAACAATATAGTTTCTATGTGGTTATTTTGGGAGTCTGGGCAGCTGGGAAATGAACAAGTGGCCTCCTACAACACTCACAACTATATCATTTTTCACCATGATGACCTGTTAAATAGGTACTTCTACTCTTGTATTTAGCAACACTGTACTAATCCATGTCTCAGAAATTTAGAAGTTCACGAACAGTCGGCAGACAAAGGCAAACCTAGAAGACAAATAAACTTTTAGCCTATAAATTTATTTTTAAAAGAGGTAATGTGGTATATAGCTTAAGATTTCTGTGTGTGTATATATGCTATGACTATGAAAAACAGTTGACCATTGCTTATCAAATATCACATTAAAAATCACATATGTTAATATTATATTTACCTACATGCTATCTTCTCCCAACTGGTTGGAATCTTGAAACCTGATTGTGTTAGAGAACATTATTTTTTTTCAGTTTACATTCAAGAGGGAAGGGAAAATTGGTAGTGATTCTAGCCTGGAGATAAAACAGTCCCCTCTGTGTTCTCCCTCTACCCTTCCCTCACCTCTGTAAACAGTCTTTTTATTAAACCCTGATCAAATTAGTTCAAATGTGCCATTTGTTTCTTGCTGGGACACTGACTAATGTGCATGCATTTCCTCTGAGCATTTTCAAATGCCAGGAGTACATATTTCATTTTGTTTCCACTACAGTTATTAGTTGAGTGTCTGTATGTGTTGGGTACTATGACAGACTATGGGGACAGTGTGGTGAGCAAAATAGAAGAAAACCACTGACATTGTGAAGCTTACATACTTGTTGCTATGATAAAGAATAAGTAAAAGTAGTCCAATAAAACTCTTAGGTACTATGAAGTAGAGAGGAGATCTGGAATTTGAAGTGGAGATCAGTGGGGCTCCATTAAGAACCGTGCATTTAGAAAAAATGAAAGATATAGGAAACCTGTGACTATTTCTGGAAAAATGATATGATAGTCAAAAAAGTAGAAATGTAGGTAGTCAAAGATAAATGTAGTCATGAGAGTCCAAGATGATGGCAGAGTATGAATTGAGCAGGAGAAGTACAGAGTTTTGTTTTATAGCACATGAAGAACTACTATCAAATGGGAGATTTTATTTGGAGTAAAAGCTTAAAGGACTCTGGAGAATTAGGCCTTTCATCACAATGTAATCTAAGCCCTACATTTGCCTTATTTTTCTTTTATCACTTGCATGTTGTTTACCTGTAGTTTGTGTATGTTTCATGAATGCAAATAATGGTCCAAAACAAACACATTTAGAGCCTCACAGCAATAGTCCAGGCAAATCAAAATGATGACTAAGACTAAGTGAGTAGCCAAGAAGTTGGCGGTGAAATGGTGGTAAATAGAACCAAGTCTTATTTAAAAAACAGAATCAGCATGAAATCTGATATATTATATGCCTTCTATAAACAAATGCTTGGGAGGGAAAAGTGAACATAATCAAATCCCCTCACTTTAAAGAACATAAAATATACTGTTGGTATTAAACATTGAAAGAATGGTTGAATAAAGAGGAGTGTGTTAAAAATTGATACTTGTTAAGAAAAAAAGAGTAGAGAGCTAAAGCCAGTGACAAATGTTAAACGAGTAAATGATGTCTACGTTGATTGTCTGGGCAAATACTTGAAGAAGAATGGAGAGAGGCAAGTGAGATATTTGTAGGACAATGTCTGCAGGCAGAAAGAAGAGCCACAACAAGGGTACAAATTAAGATTTCACCCAAGGATTCAGAAAGCCCAAGACTGATGAAAAGGTTGAAAGAGAATCGCTAGGGGTCAAATATTAGGAGAGGTAATGAGAAAGGTAGCAGATCCGGGGTATATAAGCCTTTAGCAGCCACTGAAATAACATGGGCTCAGTCTTTTTGCAGCTGGAGCTGCTGTGGAGTTTTGTACAAAGTCCAGGTAAGCTCTGACCATTGCCTTAACAGAATGATTACTGTTTGAGCATTGGAAATGGCTGGTAAGTTTCAAAGCAAATAGAGCTGCTATTAATATGGGCATGTTCATTGCAGTGGCCAGTTAAAGACATCGAAAGGCTGATTACTGTGCCATAGTTAAATGAAAAATGTTGGGAATAATATGTTGTCAGTACCAGACGCACTAAGATAGAAGAGAGCCACATAACTGAATGCCTCATTGTTTATTTCATGGGGAGAAACTGCTCTCTGTATCACTTCCATGAAATTAATACATGTGGAAAAAAATCACCTGGAATGAGTGTTTAGGTTAACCTGCCTCCTTTTTCCCTTTCTTTCTCTTCTTGAAGAACCACTTTACAAGGAAAATATGAACACTGTCCAATTCGCTGTAAATTTTAATGATTTTTATTTACAGGAAACTCTATGTCTCCTCAGTAGTTGTGCATTACTACATTGAGAAATTAAATCGTTTAAAAACTGACAAACATTTTTTAATTCACAGATATTTGCCTTAAAGAGCTTGATGTATAGTGAGCCATGATTCAAATCGGCAACTGATATTGTTCGTGCCAGTCTGTCAATCCTTTGGAAGCCAAGAGTGTCTGACGGTTGGTCTTATTCCTTTTTTTCAACCTAAAGATTTTTAAAATGATTATAGAGTGAATTTTCTACTGAAAATTATTATTAAGAGGCCACCTTCACACCCAAGTCTCCTCAATTTTGAAGGTAAAATTGAATTTGACCTTTAGCTAAAGATCAATTCCACTGGGTAACCAATTTGGACTGATTCCACCGGAGATCACCTAAGAGTATTCTGGCATTGTAAATGGCCATTAAAAGCCATCCGCGCTATAATTCTTTTAGAAACAGATAGTTATGTGAGAGTCATATGATGGTTATTGCTTTATGATTTAGATTTTATTTAATGAATAGTTGGAAATATCTATCAAGTCTAACTTGACAAAAGAGGACAGAGAGGACCTCTATCACAGCCAAGACGACTTGGAAAAAAATGCTGTAATTTCTGAAACCATACCCTTCAAACTGACAATAATAGCACATTATCCATTTGCTTTACATCTTCATTTAAAATTATCAAAACACTTTGCAGTGCTTTAATGTGATCTTATGCTTAATTAGAGGCACAGCTATTAATCACTAGGATAGCCCACCACCCCAGCAGAGGTCACTCTGGGTCAAGAGTTTTAACCTGTTTTTTTCCTTGAACCTTTTTCACAACAGCAACTTTATACACATGGAAGACAAAGGAAGGGCTCATACTGAAATAAGTTACATACTTTGGACCTTTATGATTTTTTCTGTTTGCTTAGGCTTAACATTGCTTTCACTGAATACAATATCATTGTGTTGGTGACTTGCCATTAGTCGATCAAATTGTTACTTTCTTGATGTTGTTCAAAAAGAATCACAAAATTACTGGAGCTGTGATTATCTTGTGAGTAGTAGAAGCAAATAACTATTTATTAGATTGCTTAAATTTGTTTATGATCTTAATGGTTTGAGTAACTGTAAGGATGTCTGTTGTTTACAATTCGTGTGGAACACAACTGGTTGTATGGTTTTCTTCAAATGAGTTCAAATTCAGTTTTGTTTATTTAACCCATGTTTCTTGAGCACATGTTCATGGACTGGGACACTATTCAAGATGTTGTTGTCTTTTTATTATTGTTGTTTAAGGAGAGAGAGAGAGAGAGAGAGAGAGAGAGAGAGAGAGAGAGAGAGAGAGAGAGAGAGAGAGAGAGGTGAAAAAAGAAAGCAGGGAAGGAAGGAAGAAAAGGGAGGAGAAAGAAATATATTGTCAAAATACCAGCAAGAGATAAATCAAAGTAGACTAGAGGGAAATAGTTGGGTAAGAGATGACACATAATAGAAATGATAGCAGAAAAAGATTATTATATAATCCTAAAAGATAATGCATATTCATACTCCCAAAAGTATTTGAAGAAAGTATACTAATTTTCATGGGAAACACAAGTATTTTGCCTCAGGAAAGCATGAAAGTCATTCCCTAAAGCTGGACAAAGCAGAAGCAGCAGCTGCCATACTCCCAGTCTAGATGGGGAGGGGTATGCTGGAGAAGGAGGTGTCAAGCTTAGAAGCACTCAATTTGTATCCATAACTTCCAGTTATGTTCATAAAACCTACTTACTTTAGGATTGTTTTTCTCTTGTTTCTAGTAGCAGCTTTACTCCCCCTGGAAATCTATAGCAAAAATCTAGCCTTGATTTTTCCGGTTTCTGTAAATGCAATAACTACCCTTGACCTTTTTGGTGTGCATCTAAAGGACACGATTTCTGCTGTGCAATGCTTTCCCTGTGCATTTGTGTGTTCAATTACTTAAAGTAGCAGTCAAACCAAAGGGCCCAGCTTTTCTAACCTGACCTTCTCCTAAATATTCACATCTGCAGTTACCCCATCTAAAACTTAAGGTCACATTTTGAAATGTTAGTGCTTATGACTTCAATATATGTTTTAACCAATGATAATTTCTAAAATTGTAACAAAACATTGAAGTGATTAATATTGGAACAGAATAGAAGGCCCATGGACTAGGATAGAATGTAGATAGAGAATTGTTTTGCATTTTCTTTGATGCACTATTGGTCTGGGCAAATATGCTCAAATGTCTCATTCCATGAGGTAATGATTTTCTCTATTCTGCAGAACTGTTATGAAGATAGAAATAATGAGAACACCATGAGAGGACCCAGAAACTCAAATGCCAGTCTGATCGTCATTGAAACTACTTTTGATATCTACAAGATAAATACTACCCTAATAAAGAAAAGGTACTACATTTTTTCTATCCTTGGGAAGAAATATAATTAAAATTATTGGGGCTGATGCGATGGCTTAGCAGTAAAGGGTACTTAATACTTTTGTAGAAGACCCTCTTTCAGTTCCCTGCACCATGTGATGAATTACAGCTGTCAATTACTCAGTTCCACGGGATCCAGTAACCTCTTTTCACCTCTATGGGCACCAGTCACATAAAGTGCTCTTACATACACATCCAGGCGAAACACATACACATAAATAAAAATAAATGCATCTTTGAAACTTAAAAGACGCGATGTGCTGTTCGATCATCAAATTCAGAGCTACAAATTAAGATGTGTATCAGTACACTTCTACAACAAATTGAGTCAAACCTATTCAGGAGATGAAAACTTCATGAATCACCCAAAGAGAAAGAAAAATTAGACGACCAATTGACCTGAGAGATAATAGACACTGTAGTTGCCAAAGAGAGGTCAGTATTTCCCAAAGAATTGCTTGTCTTGAAGTGGAAGCCATGGCCTGCAATTAAGAACATGGCTTCCAACAAGGCTGGTACTGAGGGCATATTATAAATTACATCCCCTCGTGGTCATCTGTCACAACAGCTAGCTCTTCCCCTTACAGCATTCATCACAATTTACAATTCTACTTGTGCATCTGTATGGCTTTCTGCCTGTTAACACACAGATTAAATGTCTACCATACTGGAACTAATTTCTGAGCCTGTAGCACAGCATATGTCATCCCAAAAGAAGTACTCAGTAGACAATTGGTTTATGAGTAAGTGGGGGGGTGTGCTTTGGGGCAAATAAAAATACTAGTGCTCTCTAAATAGTCTCATTAGACATATTTTGCAACAGAGAAATATAATACAACAAACTGAACAATTATTGACACCTCAATGGCTTGAACACAGCATGGCTAAGTCCATGGAATACTGTTAGCATAATACTTTAAAATTTCCAGCAACAATATACCTTGATCACGAGGGATACCCATAAACTTTTATTTATCTTATGTCTGAAGCATTATAGATATCAAGGCAAATGAGAAAAGTGAAACCATAATATCAAGGCAAATAAGAAAGAGAAAGAAAAAAATTAGACTAAAATAAAAACGAACATATATATGAAAGGGAAAGTAGGAGCTTATAAAAAGCCAGATGAAAGAATATGTACGTGATAGGATGATCAAAAGAAACACAGTCAATGATGTGTTCACAAGAACTCAGCCAATAGTCCCAGATAATTTATTTTTTTGGCTTATTGAAACTTATTTTTATATTTAATATTTATTTATTAAAAATTTCCACCTCCTCCCCAACTCCTATTTCCCTCCCACTCCCCCAGTCCCCCTACCTCTCCAGTCCTATTCTTTGCAACCTATGTCTCTTACTTTCTCTTTACCTAGAACATCCTAACATGATAATGCACCAATTTACTCATTTATCTCTAGAAACATCATGGATTGCCAATTTGCCTGCTGGATCTTATCAATATGTATCTGTTTATGAGATTAAGTAGCAAAGAGACAATTCAAACTACCACAATTAGTTGTATAAATTAAATGTATAAAAGCTAACCTCAATGGCAAAAAGATGCATTGGTATTACATGAAGGATTAAAAACTCAGAACTTCCGTTTTGACTAATTTAACCAAGAATGAGCCCAAATTTGAACTCTCCATTTTTATCCCCATGTCTTTCAACTGTTCCTAACAAAACTCTCTGTATTTATTGAAGAGAACAGAAAGAATGAGGGATTCTTTAAAGACATCTTTACCAGAGATTTACAGTGGATTATAAGTTACATTACAGCTACGTAGTGACCCAGAAGCTATCGGAAAAACAAATAGTACTGTCAGCATATGCTATTAAGCCATATCTATATTATTTTCCAACATTTATGGTAATTATTTGTTATATGTGGTCCTTTCCCATCTGTTTGTTGCTTTCAGCAAATGGTTAACATAACACACATGTGTCTGGGGACATGCATACACACACACACACACACACACACACACACAAGCATGATGCACCCTCACACATGTGCCCACAGACAGACAGGCACACACACACACACACACACACACACACACACACACACTGGATCAGAGGCAAAGGAGAGTACAAAACTGAAGATTGAAGCCATCCATTAGTTTACATTGTAAAATCTGATTATATGGAAAATTCAGGGCAGGTATGATTGTTTCATTTTTTTCTTAAAGGCAAGTTAAACAAACAGGATAAGTGTGCAAAGGATAAGTACCAGGTTAAGTATTAAGTTATCTAAGGAGTCTTATTAACTTGGCTGTGAAGCTAGCAAAAGTTCATTCTCTGGATACGAAAGATACTTTCATATAAATGGATCATGGCAATTGGAAAGACCACCACAATTGGAATGCCAAAGCATAGTTCTCCTTTCAGTATTATAGAGTGCATAAATTCTAGCACCCCGTATTTTAAAACTTGATGTAGTGTACATTACCCAGTAACTGAGCCAGACACTGTCTTCTTTGATCAACAGAGGGAATAGAAAATGCTAGCAGAAAAAGAAAATGAACCTGTTGAATGATAATTAGTATCAACTCTGAAGTAAACATTGCAGTGCTATGTGATCCATTTATGTCATCAATTTGTTATGCAAAAAATGTCCCCAATGTTCATATGCTGTAACACTTTGGCACAAGGAAAACTGGGCAAACAAGTTCTGATTTAACCATGATGTGACTTGCATGTAACCAAAAAGCATAAGCTTAAAGAGGTAATTTCCATTCTTCTTTCAATTTTGATCAAGTTTCAATTAATGTTAACATGTGCCTGTCATTGGAATTGTACACTGGAGAATCCCAGAGACACTCAGTGTTTTTTTTTTTTTTTTTATAAAAGTAGTACAGGTATACAGCATAAAATCAATATTTATTTGCTGTTAAATTGTTCCATTCAAATTTGACAATTATAAAGTAATAATTGGGTTTTGCCAGGCTCTTTCTGCATTTACTTGATTTGAAGCCCACAATAGGTATCTGAAAAATATATCAACTTTTCTTAGAATATGACTAAGGAGAGTAAGTTCAACAAGTTGGCAATAAAGTTTAAGTTCTCCTGTGTAACACTGGTTTTATGAACCATTTAGAAAATAATAAAGAAAAAATCTTCACAACTTGAAGACTTTTTAAAGTAAGATAAAAAGCTTTTCTGTAGCATATAAACAAAAGAATTCAAGGGAAAACTATAAGTAATGGAAGATTCCATGAAAGTCTTTTACCCAAAATATTACACAAATAGTTCTGTCTTCATTCAAATTTCCTGCACTGGAAAACACCTTACATTTGTATGCACACACATATATGTATATAGGGATGCATATTTATGCACACAGAAATATAGATATATTTATATTTATACAAATAAGGAGAGAAATAGTCACAAAAATACACAGATATGCTAGAAGTTGTTATTGGTAACATCCTTGATAAACTCATCATGAACTGAGGGTATCATAACTCAAATGTGTACCAGTGAACACTCTAGTCCAACAACACAGTACACTGAGGGGTACTTTGTTGATTGAAACCACTTAGGAATGAATATGAGGTATCACACAAATGACCACACAGTCCAAAGTATTTTAGAAAAGGGAAAGTGTCACTGTTACAGAAGGTTGTATAGCCATGAAAATCCAAGAAAGCAAATACACCTAAAAGGAAGTCTGCTTCATTTGCATTCAAAATACAATGACTCTGCGTGTCACAGTGAATGCAACTCAGCTTCTAGATGGACAGGAAATCCGTGTAGATATTTTTATTTCAGAAATGACTGACTGAAGAGAGACTATACCCAAAGGGCATTTTTTTCTCAAAATTGTGTTTCCTTAGACAATTAACCCTTTTATAGAAAAAACAGTATATTTTCTTCATATTTTGGGCACCTGTCATGCTCAGGAAGTTTTGTACTGTCTCTGAGTAGTGCAGAGACAGAGTGAAATTAGACACTTAAAAGTGGAACTTTTAGTTAAATATATATTGCATTATTCTAATATGATGCAAGTAGAGATAAATTTGCAAACAGCAATATGCAAATTTTAAATAAGGGATAGTAGAAATGAAATTAAATGAAGTTTTATTTAAATCAAGAATCCCCAATAAAGCAAAACAATAATGAGTAAAGAGAATAAAAGAAATAAAAATCTGTGAATCATAGAAATGAAGAACAAAGTAGAAAAATAAATATACATTGCTGCTGAAGCTCCTTCCACTCCTTCAGCCAATAGCCTTTAAGACACCAGCCCATTTGGTGTGGTCTTTTTCGCTTTAAAAAGCAGCAATAGCCCTGCTTGCTCTCTCTGGCTTCTGGCTCCACTTCAGGCTACTAGACTCCTTTCCTGGTTATGCAGAGGGCTATTGTCTAGGATGGTGATCTTTAAGTTTTCCCTTTAAGTAAATAACCCTTTTATTAATCATATTTCCAAACGTGTGTGGGATTGTTTTGTGACTTACGTTCTCAATACATAATGATTAAAATTGAATATTCAGACTTGGCAATAGACAAGAAGAAAAAACAGGAATGGGTTGATATTTATGAAGTATCAGGTATAAGGAAGGACTAGATTTGTGGAAATGTTATTTTTAACGTAAAGACATTATAAACAAAATATCAGAAAATACAAATAGGCTAGAATATAAAATTGAGCTTTCAGTATTTGCTTTGACTTGAAAATTATATAAGCGAACTATGACAGATAAATTTAGGTCTCCTCTTACTGGTAGACATTACTCTTGAGTTTATCTTTGAAGAAATATCTAGAGGAGAATGGCCTGTCTATTTGTCATTTGCTCAATGTGGGTCCTCAGACGTTTGACACTGGTCTGATTATTACAGCAACCTCGTTCTAATCTTCTGAAGCTTGTGAGTTGGACAGAGTTGCATAACAGACATCCAGTATCCTTCAATCCGGAGGCCTGTTGTGGGACTCCCAGTCCCTAATCACTGTTGACAGTTCTCTAGATAAATCCCCTCTCCTATACTGATATGTATATTTCTATATCTATTAGTTCTATCTCTCTAGAGACCCCCAGTTCTCTCTAGAGAGAGCCCTAACAAGTAACAATTATGAAATTAAAAAAAAATCATATTCCTCTAAATATTGCCAGTGAAAGACAATTTAGATGGTTCATGGAAACTTCAAAAATCATTCTTTTGTTATTAAAACTTTTTAGGAACATAGACAATACTTTATGAAGCTGACAAAACATTGATTTCTAAACTTCAAATATAGCAAACTAAAGCATATCATATAGTGATTGTGTTTAGGATTATTGATTAAAAATCCTCTAGAAAATACTACCAGTTTTTGTCTAGTATTATTTTCAAGAAGCAATATAAAGTAATTAAATGTACTGGGGCCCAAAACTTCAAATATTTCTGTGTATCATATTAGTTATATCAATATATAGATGTATATGTTACATGAGCTTATATGTATAAATCATCATTCTCAGGAAAATTCCATTTGAATATCCTGAAAGATGTTTAAAGGCATTTGAGTCCTTTATAAAATAAAGCTTCCAGTTATAATAAACAATTGAATAGAGACTTTCACTGAAAGTAGGCATGTGTATATGTGGTAGTAAAACAACAGAAGTTAAATTCTGTTTGATGACTAGCAAGAATCGAAACAAGATAAGCAAAACAGTATATAGAGTGGGTATTTTTTTATATAACGCAGTATATGAAATGACATATAATTGTAAAAGTCAGCATAGTTTTAAAACTATGATAGTAGTTGAGAGGTAAGATGAGGTCTTATTTATGATTCCATCAAGGTGCTTCATGATTACTTCTCAAATATGTTCTGCAATTACCTTCCCAATACTTACTCAACTCTTCAGTTTCTTATTAATACCCAACTGCCATTTTCTTTCTGTTCCCATTTATCCTTCATGGTTGTTAGCTGAATTCAAACTCAACTGTGTTGCCTCACCTCATTTTCTCTATGTGCTATTATTCTCCTTAGGATTACATTTTATCTCCTTAGTGAAAGTCGCTATTTCTAAACTGTTTAGAAGTATCTCCAGATATGAGTTCACAGGACTGCTGTCTTCCATGTTTCCTCTGTTTCCAAGCTCTCACCTTACTTAAGGAAACACAAAGGAAAAAGTCTTCATCGAAAACATATGCTATTGAGGTTCATCATATACTTCCTGCTGGCCATCATGCGCAGTCACACATACACACACACACACACACACACACACACACACACACACACACACACTCACATACTCATACTCAGCATGGCCTCTTTTAAATAGTGTCCTTCTGTCTACCCAGGCTCTCTTTCCAATGTGTTTTCTGAAACTTCTTGGCTCCTTTTTCTCAAAGGCTTTGCTTATTTTACAGTGAAAGCTAACCTCCTAATAAAGCCAGACACAGCCTAGAATTGAACAGAAGCTCCTTGGAGAAGTGTCTCATGTTTATAAGTTAACAGTGGTGTGAAGTTATGAAATGCTTCCATTTCATAGAATTGTCAAAACAACTGAAAAGGTTTCTGAAGACTTAACAAGAATAAGGAAATATTTAACAAAAAATTATCCTTTTCCTCCCATACATTTCAAATCTACCACTACATTTACTCCTAATCAGCATTGTGCATATTTTGGGGGAAAAATCACATATTCTTTTCTATTTGGCAACAAGATTTCCTTCCTGTATCCAAAGAAAAAAAACAAAAATAGAAAAAGCCCGTATTTTTCCCCTGCTTCTGTTTGTCCTTCCCACTCCACAACTGCCCCAAACCTGGACTCTGTTTCTTCGGTGCTGCCGTACCTGCTCTTGTCAATGTCAGCGATGATGGCCTTGTAGTTAAATCCAATAAATAATTTCCAAGCCTTATCTACTTGAACACTTGGCAAGGTCTGACACTATTGACTGCTCCTTCTTTCTTGAAATGCCCTATTCCTGGGACTTATCTATTCCCACACTCTCCTTTCTTACCTTATACTTCTCTGCCCATCTCATGTCCGTCTCCTTTGTGAGACACTCTTTCTCCTTGCCCTACCCTTTAATTATTGGTCATCTTCAGAACTCTGCCCCAAATGTCTTTGAATGCTTATTTAAGGAATTTTCCTAGCTAATATTTTCTTCTTGCAGAACATCAATTTCTGGCCCTTGCCTAGTAGATGCCAAACTCTGAATCTCATCCAGAATTCAGGAGACAGGAGGTTTACAGCCAAGACATAGATTTTTTATTTTGCCACTTGTAGGGTAGATTATTGATGGAGAAATATTGTTTCTTGGCTAAACTTCAGATCAATTATTTGTAAACTACTGTTGAAATAGTATAAGGGACATGTGCACCACTTAAAAAGAGCAGGGACACATGACATTTACATATCTGTCCCATATTTGCTCTGAGTCGGAGTATTTATTTTCAGTTAGAAGCCAGAATCTACTCTTTCAACTGTTTTATCATTCAGGAAAAAAAAAACACATAAGAAAAGGTCTCAGAATATACTCTAATAGTCTCTTGTATGTTTTTTCTAATTCATTGAGTCTCGTAGTTATCCTATAAATGCCTCACTCTCAACACTTTTCAATAGCTAAATATTTTCTTAATTTGTATGTACTTGTAGTTAAGCCCCATTTCTTATTAATATTATTTATTGATCTTATTTTGTTGTCATTGGTCATTCTTTCTTTGAAACCTATACATTTAGTTAATATCTTCAATGATGCCACTTATATATACTTTAAAGTTAACTATATAGTTATTTTGCATTTTAACTTGTTGTTAGTTTTGTTATATCTTTTCATATTGAGATTTTTATCTTTCATTGGTAATTAGGTACTCAGCTCATAAAATATTAGGATTTGATTGATTGATTTATGTGGTTGTTTGTTTATCTATTTATTCTTTCACACAGTATATGTCACCAGTAGCCTTTCTTCCCTGCATTCCTCCCAGCCCCTCCCTACCTCTCCTCTTCCCCAGATCCTCTGCTCCTGTTTCTCTTCAGAAAAGAGCACATCTCCCTGGGGTATCAACCCAACACAGTATAGCAAGATATAATAAGACTAGGCGCAAACCCTCATATCCATGACTGGATGAGGCAGTCCAGCAGGAGGAAAAAGGTAATATTGAGATTATTAAATGACCATATAGTAAACTTCCTTCTTAGGTAAGAGTTTTCATATAGAGCAGTAATAAGATTTATCAATTGTTATGATTTAGTTATAATAAGTAAGTTATTTAGAAATTTATAGGAATATGTGTATGGTAAATATTATGCAATTGATAGCCTATGGTCAGATAATGTGATCTACATATTGACTTTACTTCTGAAAATTTTTTTAAATCTACATTATAATACATTGCATAGTACTAGCAAATATTTGAGAAACTTAAAAATCCATACTGGGGGTATGGGTGTATATATGGCTATTCATTGTAAAATAATCACATTCTTTACACTGTAATTTTACTCATTATCTTTTTAATTTTATCTGTCAAAATGGAGATATTTATATCAGATTTACAAGGACAGAGGCTTATTAGTTTTATAAATTTTTTTCTCAATAGCATCATCAATATCATTTTATCTTAAGATAGTTTTATTGGAGTCATAAAACAATGTTATTTTTCAACATTCTGAATAAATTTAGCTTTTTATATACAACATAAGAATTTATGGCCCTGCACATGCTTTAGGTCTTATGATACATTTTCCTCCTAGTAAATTAATTTGCATAGCTTTCTTTCATTTGACCTTTGTTTCACATGCTTTTCAAATTATTTTTTATAGAACTTTCCATGTCTCCGGTACTTAATCATATCTCTAAAGAAAAGCGTGTAGTGTTACGTTAGAGTACCAAATTAATGCTGGAAAGATGGCTCAACAGTGAAGAGGCTGCTGTTGCACAGGACCACGGTTAGGTTCCCGAAACCAACAATGGATCTCACACCACTTGTAACTAACGAGCTCTGGCTTTTAGGCAGATGTAATAATGTGCAAATACTTAGAAACATACACTTAAATACATCTAAAACCAAACAAATGCAGTTTAGTACTCGGCATCTCATTTGATTAGCACAACACACTGGTAATGTTTTGTGGTTTTATTATCTATTTCTCCCATCATCCTCTTACTATGCTGCCACATTTTGTTTTGCTTTTGTCTCTAATACTATTATTTCCCTTCTTGATCATTTCAATTTATAAAATATTATTATGTAAATTTAGCTTTGATAAATTCTAAATTATTATTTTTCCCCTTTGAAAATAACTTTTAAAAAATCGTTGTAGTTTTTATTTGCTTGATTCTTTATTTATCCATTTATTTACTTATTCATAGACCAATCCCAGTCCTCCCTCCCTTCTCTCTCCCACTCCCCTCACTTTTCCCCCAGCTCACCACCCCCCATCAAAAGGGTATTGGCTCCATTGGAACTGGAGTTACAGCTGCTCACTGGATTCTTGGAATTGAACATGAATCCTTCAGAAGAGCATCCAGTGACCTTAACCACTGAACCAAATAACTTAATAACCAAAATAGCTTAAGATCTGGGTAGTGGTGGCACACACCTTTGATGCAGCACTTAGGAGGCAGAGACAGGCATTTCTCTGTGAGTTCAAGACCAGCCTGGTTTACAGAGTGAGTTTCAGAGGACAGCCAGGACTGTTACACAGAAAAACCTTGTTTCGAAAAATCAAAAATAATGATTAAAAAATAATTAAAGACCCACAGAACTTGTTACATTAGGTCACTTCCAACTATGTACTACAGCCTTATCATGATTTATTTCACTTTTATCCTTCCTTGAATGCATCCCTAGTTCAGCCATCCCTTGTGACAACATCTCACATCCGTACATCTTCACATGGCTTTGTTTCAGACATTCTCCAGGACTGGTTTTGTTGGTGATACCATTTAATGTAGCTGTCATTTTTTGAAGCATACTTAAGACAGCCCACTAGAACTTCATTCCTTCAGTGTCATTCTGAGGAATCCTTTGGTCCTCATCTGTTGGGCATCTCTCTTCCCCACCTCTGTGTCTGTTTTTAAACCATTTATATTATTTTTATTATATATTCTACAGTTTAAGAAAATTTAAATCATCATTATAGTTAGGAAGCAAAATGATTGTTCCCATGGAATTTTCATATACACATATGTATATAACATATATACACATATGCTTGTTCTTATTCACTCCTCCAGTTGTCCTCTAATCTACTTCCTCTCAAAATCTTGTTTCAAATGATCCTCTCTTCTCTTTCCATAACACATGGATTTCAATACTCCCCTCTTTTGGAGGAGGCCGCTTGTTCATCTCAACCACCCAGAACCGAAATAATCACACAGAAACTGTATTAATTAAATCACCACTTTGCCAATTAGCTCTGGCTTCTTATTGGCTAACTCTTACATATTAATTTAACCCATCTCTATTAATCTGTGTATTGCCACAAGGCTGTGGCTTACTGGGAAAAGTTCCTGCATCTGTCCCTGGTGGGACTATGTGGCATCTCCCTGACTCAGTCTCCTTTCTTCCAGCACTCAGTTTTTCCCACGTAGCTCTGTTCCTCTATAGCTTTGCTATAGGTCCAAAGCACTTCCTTTATTAACCAATGATATTCACAGCATACAGAGGAAATCCCACATGACCTCTCTTCTTGTACAAACTGAACATATTCTAATTAATTCCTTAGTAGAATAAGTAATAAAAGGCAATCAAACAGCAACATATTCAAAGGCAGATAAGTCTAAAATTAGAAGTCTACCAATGTTGTGATGTTTCACTCCTTAGTTGTGGCCTCAGAAGACTCACATATGCTCAAGTCCCAGAATACCCACTTCTCAAGTGATCATCATAGTTCCAACCTCATGGGATAATGAGGTAATGTGGAGTGAGGAAGCATCCACTGTAAACTTAGAGCCAAGGTCAGAAATGCTCTCCAAAGGTTGTGCAAAATGTTTTTATAAGTGCTATTATTCAGCACCTAATGGTTATCAGATGGGATTTGATAGGTCCCAGACGTGCTCTGATAATTTGATTACATTAATAAGCAAAATATGCTGTACTATGGAATATTTACTATGCCTTTTTATTAACTGCTTTCATATTTTCTCTGTATTTATTTTAATGCTGCTACTGTATGTTACAGTTTTAATTCCATTCTGTTTAATCTGCTTAAGGGACACAATAGTTTTTCCCCAGATTTATAAATGTTTGTTTTCATTGTTATTCAGAAATGTATTATCCTTTTAAATATGTTCTCTTTTCTATTTCGTCCATCTGGGCTTTTACCAAATACATGATAAAATTATTTAATTAATTTTTGTATCTTGTTACCCCTCAGTAATATTTTCTTTTTTCTCTCTATTTTCTACTGGAAAAATTTGATCTATATTCTAGTTCATTAATTTTCTCCTTAACTAGATACATTGTACATCTTATTCTAATATAGTTTATTAAAGTTTCTAGTTCTACTGTTTCCTTTTACTTTTAGAAGCTATATAGTTTAAAATATATGTTTCTGTGTGCTAAAATGGAGTGCTTTTAATGATTTTGCTTCCATCACATCCTATCTCATGCTATTTCTTTTTATATATTATCTCCAAATTTCTATCCATTGACAATTTTTGAAGAGTTCTTCTGAATTTTTTGTTGTTGATGTTCTGATTGGTATTTGTTGATTGATTTGTTTTGTTTATTTATTTTTTCTCCTTTCTGATCACTCTCAGACAAAAGGGCTTGCTTTCCTGTTAGGCTCCTTGAATTTCACCTTGGTTGTTAGAATAAGGATTCATGAACTAAACACTATACCAGTATTCAATTGCCAGAGCAACTTGCATTTCTGTCATTACTCAGGATCTAGGCTAGGCAACAGAGATTTAAGCCTTCCTCCAAGATCCTTCAGTTTCCTAATGGCATTTTAATATATATTCCTTTTATCTCTTTCCTTCTTTCATTTCTATCCTTTTCTCCCCTCTCTTTCTTTCTTTTTTCTTTCTCTTTCTTTCATTCTCTTTTTCTTTCCTCTTTATTTTTTCTCTGTTCTCCCCTCTTTCATTCTCATCTCACCTCTATGCACATGTGTACGCACGCACATACATACACACACACACACACACACATGCACACAGAACCTGAGAATCATCTTTTCCTTTTAATTTTATACTATTTCAAATATATGTTCACTGTGAATTTGATAATTTCACTGTTCTGATTTTGCCTCTTTTTCAGTCCCCAGACTCAGATCATCTCACATTAATTCATCTAGATGGTGAATAAGCATAGAAGTTAAATCCTGAAAAGTTATTAGCTCGCTCTAATTCCTTACCAATATTCCTTTCCTGATTACTCTCACCTCCTGACTAGATTACCTGAACCTTCTTACCTTCTTTGTAGTTTTGTAGTTTTGCTTACCTTGCTAATGTACAATTCTACACACACACACACACACACACACACACACACACACACACACTTCTTAAAACTTGTATCAACTCTTGACAGAGGTTTCTGTCACACCTGGTCCTGCAGTTGTTCAGTCCCAAAGAAACACACAGAGGTCTACATTAATTATAAACTAGTTGACCTATTAGCTCAGACTTCTTATCAACTCTTACATCTTACTTTAACTCATAATTTTTGTCTGTGTTAGCCTCATGACTTGGTACCTTTTATCAGTGAGGCATTCTCACCTTTCTTCCTCTTGGTCTGGGTGATGATTGTAGATTGAACCTTTCCTCTTCCCAGAATTTTCCTGTTCTGGTCACCCCACCTATACTTCCTGCCTAGCTACTGGCCAATCAATCAACATTTTATTAAACCAATATGACTGACAAATCCTACAGGGTATAAGACCATTGTCCCCTAGCATGTCTCCTTTTTTAAAGACAAGAACTCTGAATTCTAATCTCCTTTGCTTAGCATTTTTCCCTACCATTATTCATAACATTTTGTAACCAGCACTCTAAACAAAGACAAACATCCATAATATATTTTTGGGGAATGTGGGCTCAGTTTTCTAAGCTACATCCTGCTGATTGGGGGATTTGATAATCTTATGGGGATCTTAAGAAAATTTAGGATTATGGTAAAGTCCTGACTGGAATATTCTGTGAGGCTTGATTTTTCTCAGCCAGCAGTATGTTCTGAATGTAGAACTCAGACATCTGGGCCATTTGCTCCTATCAGAGATTTCTCAAGGAATCTTCTTGATCAAACCTGATTTTTCTTAACCCAGAATGGATCCACAACCTCTCATTTCTTGTGGAAACAAAAACAAAACCTCTTCTTCAAAGTAACATATGTTTTTACCTAAATCTTGTAATCAAGGCGTTTTAAAAATATGCATGATCGATTAAATTCAGCAGCATTTACAATCAAATGTGATTTAGCAGCTGTTGATCCTTCCTCAGTTATCAAACAATACAAATACAACACAGTAACATATAATATCTAAGTTCTCTGTGTATTATCCATCTTTACATGGCTTTATTTTAAACTCTATTTCTTTTACTTTTATTTTTAAGTTTCTTTTTTGAGTCATGGTTTTTCTGTGTATCTTTAGCTATCCTGGAACTCACTCTGTAGACCAGACTGCCCTTGAGCTCACAGAGATCTGCCTGCTTCTACCTCCCAAGTGCTTAGATTAAAGGTGTATGCCACCATACCCAACTACTCTTCCTTCTTCCTTCCTTCCTTCCTTCCTTCCTTCCTTCCTTCCTTCCTTCCTTCCTTCCTTTCTCCCTCCCTTCCTCCCTCCCTCCCTCCCTCCCTCTCTTCCTTCCTTCCTTCTTTGTTTCTTTCTTTGTTTCTTTGTTTGTTTGTTTGTTTCTTTGTTTCTTTCTTTCTTTCTTAAGGGACTTTATCCTTTTTCTTTTTCTCTCCCAAGCCTATATATATTTTTAAACACAATATAAACTGTTTTGAAGTTTCCTTCATCTGAATCTATCTTCACTGTATATTTCTCTTTTTCTGACCACATGAGTCTTTGAATTGCTAAACAACATGGCTAGGACTAAAACTGTGACTTTGATGGCTGGATCCACCCCATTCCTTAGCTTTTTTAGAGTCTAGACTTATGGTGGATATGCTGGCTAGAGTCATGTTTATTGCCGCAACTTTATGGAGTCTCAAGGTCCCTACACCACCAACTATTCATCAACACCATTTAAGTGCTTTGTGGCAGAGATTCTTAAAAGTCCTATAAGGTTTTTGCAGCTAAAGCCTAGTCAGGAAGCCTCTCTTAAATGATATGCTCTTGCCTCTAGCAAACAGAACACACCCGAGAAAATGTTGCTATCCAGAAGCCATGCTTAACTCTGTTCTTTTGTGTTTAGAATTACTTCCCAAGCTCTCTCAGATTTTATGTTATAATTATATAATATAATTATAACATTAAATATAAACTGGTTGGATTATTAGCTCATGCTTTTTATTAACTCTAACATTTTACATTAACCCATAATTCTTGTCTATGTTAGTCACATGGCTTGGTACCTTTTATGAATGAAGCATTCTCACCTCATTTCCTCTTGGTCTGGGTGATAACTGCAGACTGAGCCTTTTCTATTCCCAGAATTCTCCTGTTCTGGTCACCCCACCTATACTTCTTGCCTGGATACTTAGTTTTAGTCCACACCCATCAGTAAATTTCTGACATATTAAGTGGAGCATCTATTCTGTTTGTTTTTGTGGATCACCATATTTACTTGCTATAAAACTGTTCCATTTTATTATAATTACTGAAAATTTGTTCATATTCTCAACTGTAGTGATCATCCATAGTATCAAACTACTGCTTACTTTGTTTATTATTGTATTTCAGGTACAAAACCAAATGCCTTGCCTTTGAGTGTTCAGTAATTCTTGATGAATAAAAGAAAGTAATGATAGTTTTATATATATTTAGAGAAGTGATCAGAGCAAGAATAGAAATGAAATTGCCAGTGTATTCCCAGTTTATAATGCTTACTGTGTATTTATTAAGTCTAAATTTCAGTTAACATTTCTTAAAGAAATACCACTAATATTATATAAGAACACAATATTCATTGTAAAGACACAAATAAATGAATTGTGTTCTGATTGCATGTAGTCATAATCTTGCACTTACTAAAAAGTTATAGTAAAATAGAAATGTTTGTTTGATGTACTGAAATATCTGCCCTTACATTTAAATTACAGCGTAGCCATTATTTTATCTTAGGACTTCTGTCACGGAAATTATCCTAATTGGCATTTGAATTCTGCTCTTTACACTTCGTCACAGAGTTCAGCTTAACCACAGTATCTCGCATGCTACACCACCCACTGTCTCTATCCATTTTGTCCTGTCAGAGGCACATCAAGCAGACTCCGGGTGTAATCACATCAAAATCGATTTTCATGGCTGAGAGAAAAATAATGGAAATTTCTCTAATGTAGTAAATGTATGTGTTCCCTTTGGTTAACCAAAATAGACTATACATCAGACCTGTCAAAATTAAGTTTTCTTGATTCAGTGCACTTCTACCAACTTGTGTACAAATCACAAAGGCGTACCGGGGAACACCATAATGCAATCTTCCTGCTTTCTGGACTGTTCCTGCATCTTCTCAAATAAACAATTTCACCAAATTTTCAAGCTACAAGCCAATCTACATCCCCAATCCCCCAGAAACCTGCCTCATCTTAGAAAAATAGTTTGTCTTTTATTATTTAAGTCAATAGGTTTTCCTCCTAACCAGTCATGTTAATATTTGTATCAGCTTTGAACACAGACTATTTTCTTAGAATTTTCCAGACCTTCACTTTTCTATACTAATTCAACTCAAGTAATCACTTGTATAGATAGCACTGCTTATTTCTCTGGAGACATGGAATAAAATCTTCCATATTTGAATGACAAAACTCAGTAAGGCATTCATTACGCCTGCTTTCTTTAGTCACAAAACAGACATAGTGTAAAAAACAAAACAAAAACACTTACACAATGTCATATTTCAATTTTGCAGAAAATATTTTTACAGCTATTATCATATTATCATATTATCATATGTTGGAAAGAAGTCTTAGTCATAACGACCTCAATTGTCTATGTTTTATTAACTCTGTATCAAGCTTTGATGACAGTCAGTGCTAGTTAATGTTGATTATCAACTTGATACACTCTACGGTCACCTGGGAGACTAAGCTCTGGGCATATCTTTGAATGAGTTTCTTGACTGGAATAATTGAAGTGGAAAGACCCACTTAAATGTGGTGGCACCAGTCCATGGGTTGGATTCTAGTCTGAATATACAAGAAAAGGAGAGCCTAGGACCATCATTCATCTCCCTGTGCTTCCTAAGGATGGAATGTGACTAACAGATTACCAATATACCCATATATTAATGCATTAATTAAATAATTTTAAAATAATTTTTAAATTCTAAGAGCTATTTATAACTAGCCAAAAGTAACCACGAAATTATTTTAAGATCAGTAAACCTACCATGTTAAGCTTATGTTATGGAATTTAACGTTTCTGATGAGAGAGGTCAGAATGAGGTCCCACTGTAATATATACCTTAAAGAAAGAATGTGAACATGAGTTTCGAGAAATTTCAAGCTATGCCTACAGCCCATGAGAATTGAAGTAAACTGCTCCAAACCAAAACTATTTTAAAATCAGTGTTATTTCTTAGTTCTGTTTTCTTCATTCAAAATGAATTTGTCTAGGACTCAGATTAAAAAAAAATCAATTCTTGGAGTTTAGTAGTTTTGAACTGTAATGATCTATGGGGTTGTGTGTCTGGAAATAGAAACTGTAGGCAAACTCATATTTTTCCTTAATTTCTGAGATTTTCAAACAAGAAATTTTGGTGGCATAAAACTACTGGTAGCTAGTGATCTCTAATTATATATTCAGAAATATTTTTAATTATGAGTTATTTATTTTAGTTTTTATTGTATATAGGCTAGTGTGTTCAGTCATCTTTTAAAATATTTACATATATTTGCATTGTTTACACCCCTATGAATCCTTCTGTAAACACTGTTCTCTCTTACAAATTTATTACTTCTTTCTTTAGTATTATAGACATAGTGTATATGTATATGTATATACATATGACTGTCTCAGTCTTTTAATGTTTCATATATGTCTTATCTGTTTATGACTGACAATTGGGATTAGGTAACCTGTCAGAAGCATTTTCTAAAGAATACTAATTCTCCTCTCAGCAGTTATTAATAACTTAAAAATACTTTTTAACTAGGGGTTAACTCAGTGAAATAACCATATTCATGTTGGGATGCTCATTATTCATATCTCCTTTAGATAACTCAATTATGGATATATTTTGGGGTTACACTTCCCTGTCATATATAAAATACTGTCTTCTAGCAGGTGATCTAATTTCCTGACTCTTACAAGCTTTCTACAATCTCTTCTTTGACATTCCCTGAGCCTTAAATACAGTTGTGTTGTAAATGTATCAACTGGAGTTGGGCATTTCAATGACATTTGTTTTCTGCATTTTGGCTGCTTTAGGATTTCTGAAATTTCCTACATCTGCTGCAAAATGAAGCTTCTTGGATGATTTGTGAGAGCAACTACAATGCCAACACTCAGGAGCTCAAGACAGGTAGATCTCTGTGAGTTCGAGGCCTGCCTGGACTCCACAGTGAATTCCGGAACAGCCAGTGCTGTCACACAGAGAAACACTATCTTCAAAAACAAAGAAACACCAATGGTGTAGGAGGTACTTCTGTCTGTGTGTTGTTTTCATTGATTAATAAAGAAACTGCCTCGGCCTGTTGATAGGGCAGAACTGAGAGAGCTGAATTCTGGGAGGAAGAAAGCAGAGTCAGAGAGACGCCATAAAGGTGCCAGAAACAGACACAGAAAATTTTGCCCAGTAAGCCACTGCCACATGGCAATATACAAATTACTAGAAATGGGTTAAATTAATATAAGAGTTAGCCAATAAGAAGTTAGAGCTAATGGGCCAAGCAGTGATTTAATTAATACAGTTTCTGTGTGGTTATTTTGGGGCTAAGCTAGCCAGGCAGCCGGGAAGAAGAAGCAGGCCCTTCTTCCACATATGGGATTAAGGATATGTCTTTAAAATGCAACTAAAAATTATACAAGTTTAAAAAAATGGGAATAATATGTTTAGTGTCCACAACTTTACCAGCCAGTAGTAGACTACTAGGCTTATAGCACTGGATATGGATTCCCTCCTATTGAGTTGCTTTTAAGTCCCATTAGACATTTGTTGATTATCCCCAAGATATTCACGCCACTCCTATAAGCTTAGGGAGATTTTGCACTGCTTTACAGTTGAGTAGAAACATTAATTATCATTTCTTCTTTAGTTGCTTGCAAAGAACATTCACAAGCTATGAGAGTTCATCTTGAGGTCCCCAAGAACCTTGGAATAATTTTTTTTAAATATTCAGTTCCAACCATGGGGCACTTCCCTTCAAGTTCTTGGTCAGGGGAGTACAAGAAGCTTGCAAAACAATAAAGGCTGTCATTATTTATGTTTTTTGCCTCCCAAAACCTTGATGAAGTCCCTGTTGCTGAAGACACCACACACTTCAGACACAGGATTTGAGGAATCCAGTGTTAACTGACCTAAAAAATATTAATTTTCATTTATAATTCAAAGTATCCATTACGACATCTTAAAAGCAGGCATTATTATAGAATACAGAAATTATGGGACTCAGAATTAGGAATAACTTTCAATTTAAACATCCTATATTTGATTCATCCAATAAAATAAAATAAAATATTTTCTTTTACCATTTTCTAAATATATTTTAAAAGTCAATTTATTGAGCACTAGCAAAATATTCCTTTTAGATATTTACATATTTTGACACTGTTTTTATATCTTTAAAATATCTCCAAGAAATGTTATATTTTAAGCCCCAAATGGCCAGCTTCTTATGATATGTAATAATTAACTGTTGACTGAAACAGTCTGAACTGGTTTTGAACACACTGCTCTCCAGAGACTGATGATAATGTTGTAGAAAGGCCAACATTAGAAGGGTGATAAGAAATCCGTGCACATCTCTCACCAGACTCTGAGTTCTAGACAGCATAGCATCTGGGTATTATGTCTGATATGATCCACATTAGCATAATCGATAGGAAAATTGATCTAGGACAAAGATGAGAAGAAATAACTGACAGAAAAGGATTTACTTCTTGAAAGCTAGATTTGGAAAGTGTAATAATGGAACAATAGAAACTTCTTTACTTGCCTAAGCTTCTGTAATGAAAAGTATTCATAGCATAGGCAAACTTTTTTACTAAGTCAGTCATTACTATGTCAGTAATGCCATTGACTGACACTGGAAACTGTCATATTATTTCCTAAACTGTAGATGCCATGGTGTTTGTGTCTGATCATATCATTGCAGGTGCAAATCATAAGCTAAAGTCCCAGTAATATGTGATCACTATCTGTGAGCTCTGTCTGTCATCAGAATATGACATGATACATATTTTATGTACCTAATGAAAATTTTAACTGAACATTCACCTAGTTTAATTTGAATAGTCCTTGAGCATCTATCTTTATTACATGTATGTATGTATGTGTGTGTGTTTATTGTGTGTATGTATGTATGCATGTATGTATGTATGTATTGTGTGTGTGATGTCTTCCAGAGAACACCTGTGGAGGTCAGGGAGGATTGTTATTGTTTTCTTTTTATTTATGTTTTTTGGGGGGATTGAACTCAGGTTCTCAGGCTTATAAAATAACTGCCTTTACCTGCTAAACATCTCTGTGGCCCCAAATATTTATTTATTTTTTTTGATAAAGCACCTTTCTAGGTACTTCATTTAAATTCTTAGTTAATTTCTTATTCTAAGAATTGGGCACATCTTTGGTATTTTCTTGCCTGAGTTTAAATTCCATTTCACTACTAGCTACATGAACTTTTACAAATTACCCAACCTTTCAGTGACATACTCGTCTTATCTATGCAGTACTTACTCAGGGAGCAAGAAAATTCCTGGAAGCTTTGTGGTGATTAAATGAATTAATAACATGTAAGAGTTTTATCATGGCAGGTCATAAGTGACATACACAATAGCTATTATTTTCTTTACTTACCCCAAACTGATGCTTTAAGAAAAGGTCATACCTGTGGGCATGAAGGCCATAACAGGTAATAATAATGGGAGACTCAGACCTAATTTCTCTAAAACATAATATCTTTGTCTCATTTTATGTAGACCATCTCGATTTTTTGCTTTACTTTTTAAAATGAGTTGGGAAGCATATATACCAGGGAGCATTTATAGACATCAGAAGACAGTCTGGTGCAGTTAGTCTCTTCTTTCACCACATTGAAAAACTCTAAGTATCAAACTCAGGTCATCAGTCTTAGTGCCAAGAGTCCTTAACACTGCATCATTTAGTCAGTTCTCCTTTTATCATTTGAAACACTGTGGTTTTCATCATTTTTAATCAAATTCATGTACTATTCCACAGAGGTAAATGCTATCAATTTGTGATTTAAACAAAACCAACAGTAACAACCTCTTCTGTTTCCTCCCTATCACTGATTTCATTAACATGCTAATATTTCCATGTCTTGACTTATCAATTTTAGACATTTTCATTAGTTTCTGTATAAAATAAGGAGACTTCTTACCCAAATATCCATATTATCTTCTTTACATAATTTCACTTACCCCAAATATTTATAACAAAATTTTTCAATTAAAGTAATTTTCAATGTTTACATGATCACAAACCAAACAATTATATTCACACTCAAGTTAACTCAAACACAATATCAATTATATTTTCTTACTTGATACTTTCAATTTTCCCTGCATTTAATAATTTTAGTTAAATTTGACTAATTTTCTATGTTCCTATTGTTATTTTTTTCTGTACTCTTTGACTGATGTTAGGTCAAGTTCTGCTATTATTTTTCATGGGGTGAGAGTCCTTAGGTCCTTAGGTTTCTCATTTCCCGCTGTAGTCCCCCCCGCAGGTCTTCAGTATCAGACTCCAATCCCAGTCTCAGGCATGTCACACTGCTTTCTTGATAGTGTGCTGTCCGTGTTCAGCTGTCCCAACCCCCTTCCTCTGTTCTAGTCTCATCTGGTTACCTCTTTCTGTAAATGGAGACTGCACGTCAGTTTCCCTGCTGCCCAAACTAAAATGACACAGGAACTGTATTAATTACAACACTGCTTGGCTCAGGTGTATTTCTAGCTATCTCTTACATATTAAATTAATGCGTTTCTATTGATCTATGTATCACCATGAGACTGTGGCCTATTGTTAAGGTTTAAGCATCTTTCTCCTTCGGTAGATATGTGACTTCCCCTTGACTCTGCCTTCTTTCTCCCTGCATTCAGTTTAGTTTTCCCAGCCTAGCTCTATACTGCAACCTCTTTTTTTTTAAAAAAAAAAAAAAAAAAAAGAAAGTTTTTTGAGAGAGGATTTTTCTATGTAGCTTTGGTGCCTGAGAGCTGGGATTAAAGTTGTGGTCCACCACCACCACCTGAACAAGCAGCTTCTTTATTAACCAATTGTAATAAAACATTTATAGCATACATATAGGAATCCTACATCATCTTTGTTTTAATGACAATCACTCCAAGATGCTAGAATATGTATCTACAACACCCGAGATACTATAAAACCTTATTTCTCCATAAACATCTTTCTTCTGCTATTATAGTTGGTTGAATCAATGTTTGTCTATCAAAATTTCAAAAACATTGTTGCATTGTTTAGTTTCAAATAGTTTTGCTTAAGAAGGTAGCTGTAATTCTTCATTCTTCTTTATATGTGGCCACTAGAATTAGAAAAAATTAATTTATTCTTTCAATAATTCTTTTTATATTATCCCGTGTGTGGCTCTTTTATTTCCTTTCATTTTTTTACATAAAATTGGTCTGCTGTTTTCGTCTCTTGTATTACTTATTTGATAATTTGCTGTTTGTTTTGTTTTGTTGTTTTTGTTTCCATAAAATTATATTGTCCAAATGATGCAATTTTTCAGAATCTTGTTTTATTATAAAATCATTTAATAATCTTTTTCAAAACATTTTGATTCTATATTCTTGTATCTGTTAAGTATATCTATTGACCTCTGCGTGTGTTGGGAGAGGGGAAATGTAACAGGGTTAAGACCTAAGACCACAATGTACAAAGTATTGAACTTTCTTTTGTTTGTTGTTTTCTTTTTTGTTTGTTTCCTTTGTTTAGCCCTGTTTGTCCTGAAACTCATACTGGTTTTGTAGACCAGGCTGGCCTCAAACCCAGCCTGCCTCTGCCTCCCAAGACAATTGAACTATTATGGATGCTGTCCTCTCCAATAGTTTTTCTGTTCTCTAGTTATTCTATCAATCACTTTGTTCCTCTTTTGAGATTATGATAACTTCCTTCTGTCTCCACTGTTAAATGTTCTTGGTAATTTGTTGTTTATTTTTTTTTGTTCTTTGTTCATTTGTGATTATTCTACTTTTTGTAACTATCATTTTTGTCTTCTCTGTATTCTATGCTAACATTTTCTCTTCATGCCTGATAGTTCCATACTACCAGCTCAGTTCAAATGAAATTACTACGATGAGATGAAGTTCTGATCTGATAGAGCTTCACTGTGGAGGGGCTGGTCCCAGCCATTCTTGTTCTGTTGCTAATGTTCTTTCTGAGAGCCCCTTTCAGGTCCATTAATTATTTAGTTTCTACCTTCATTTTCTTCCCTCTGTCACAAAGTTATTAAAACTATCAAGAACAAGGATAAGGATCTCATTGCTTATAGGCTATTTTTTCTTACTCCTCTATTTTTAATTCTGAGATGATATGAGAAAAGAGAAGAATATTCTCTTTAACTTCTCCAAAGTATAATCTTTGTCCTGATAGCAGTGAGGGAGAGAGAATTAAATAGTCAGGACGAAGAAAGAATCTTACAACTCAAGTTCTCTTTGAACTAAACTTTCACCCTATTTTGGGATTTACTTAGGTCTTCTAACTCGGCTGATGGCTCAAAGTCATGACCTTTATAATATCCCGCAACACGTAATCGTGTTTCATTTCGTATCTTCTCAACTACAGGTGATTACCACGTTCATTAATTCTTAGGTGCATATCTTTATTTCTTTTTAATTACCATAATTAATTGTACTAAATAATGACTTTCCTTATGACATTTTCATACAAACTTTCCATGCATATATATAACCTACTTTGATTTTATCCATCTCTCATACCCTTTTTAGCTCTCTGTCTTTGCCTTCCCGTATTTAATCAACTAGAATAAATATGATACTTATCTTTCTGATTTGTCTTATTATGCCTAAGTTCATCTTCATTTTTCTGCAAATAATATTATTTGTGTCCTAATTGTAGCTGAATAATCTTTGTGTATATGCCTGCAACTGTTGCACGAGGAGGGAGCAGTCCCTTGTTTGTCCTGGCTGCCCGGCTAGCTTACACCTGAAATAACCACACAGAAACTGTATTCATTAAAATATTGCTTGGGTCATTAGCTCTAGTTTCTTATTGGATAATTTTTACATCTTAATTTAACCCATTTGTATTAATCTGTATATTGCCACATGACTGTGGCTTACTGGCAAGATTCTAACCAGTGTCTGTCTCAGGCAGAAAATCCATGGCGTCTCTCACTCTGCTCTTCTTCCCAGGATTCAGTTCTGTCTTCTCTGCCTACCTAAGTTCTGCCCTATCAGGCCTAAAGCAGTTTCTTTATTCGTTAACTAATGAAAACAGCACATGAACAGAAGACTCTCCTATATCATGCAACATTTTGCATGCATGTCCATCTAACGACAGGCATCTAGACTACTCCCTTAACTTGATCATGGAGATATATAGTTTTGTTTCAAATTTAAGCACTTTTGAACATGATAAGTCATTTAGAACTGATGAAATTGCAAATATTTACATTTACTAAAGATGATTAGAATGATGTCTTCTGTCCCATGTTTCCTTGTTTTTTTTTTTTAATTTTGCTTTGTTTTTATTCCATGAAGACATGGGGAGTCTGTCTTCAGGTACTGACTTCAGTCGATCTTTCTGACTGCTTTATCCATTCATATGGAGTAAAAATGAAGATGTGTGATAATTGGTAAAGAGCAGTAATGCTTCTCTCACCTGCATATCTTCATATACATGCTCTTATAATGCATTTACCTGGTTATGGGGAAGTCTAAGCTATATGATGGGCCATATATAAGTCTTCAGTCCTATTGATTAAATTGAAATCCCAAATGACATGAAGGATTTGAGATAATTCCAGCTCCAGCCAGAATTGAGTCATAACTACATTAGACTCCTCAAGCAAGCCTTGTATGTATAAGCTATGGAATGTGAGATAGTTTTCACAGTATTAAATAACTGGACATTTGCCTAAATTTTAATCATTGTAAGTAGCAGTGAATTTCAACAAGAATTACAAGATGGGATGTAAATGACATCATACTAATACAGTAAAACCATGCCAGTATTTAATATTCTATTTCTTTCTGATCAGTAAGAGCTCAGAAATGACTATTTAACATTAGCATTTCCATGAAGGAATTATAAATTAAATCTAAGAAAATGTCAATTATCCCATCACTGTCCAAACTATTTTGTATATTAACTTCCATTGTAACTGTACTTGATTATAGACTTTTTTACATCTTTTCAGAATCTATTCTATTTTTTTCTAGTAGCAGTAGCATAACTTTCCTCACTGGCTAGAGTCTTAATAAGCAGAACACTCCTGTCGCTCATCAGTGATGTGAGGTAGATAAATAATTCAAACTATGTCATAACTAATTTCTCCTTATAATATTTAATATTGAACTGGGAAGCCCATAGACTAAAAGTGGTCACCTTTTGCTAACCCAAACCATACCACATTGATGTACTTGCTGTTAATGTTTGCCTAGGTTCCAGGTTTGCTTTATCTGATTTTACTAATACATTTGATAAGCTCTTCTTTTGAGGGTCTTGGAATAATTCTACCTTTTAATAATCTTTGGTTTTACTCAAATTCATCAGAATCTATTCTTGTTGAGTCTCCCAACAAATTCTAATTTTTCCCTGCTGCCATCTTTACTTTGCTAAGGAATTTAACTACATTAAGTCACGGACCTCCAGCCTCCATGGTCTTCTTGAGTCCACAAATTATTTTAGGCAACTTCAATGACTCCATCTATGCCTGTCTTCCCATGATCTTTGATAAAAGTTTCCCAATGCCAGAGAGTAATTCAGTCTGATTTCTCTCTCTGCAGACTTTCATTTCTTTTACACTTCAACACTCAGTTTTAGGTCTTAGGGTTATTTTATTTTAACTCCCTGAAAGTTTCATTTAATGTTCCCTGGACTTAATATATATATATAATATTATACATGACATTTTTATTATTTATTAAATATATTTATAAATGCATAGACAATGAAACTAGGTGCATGTACATATACAGCCCTGCCATGTAGCTCCACCATACATATCCCTTATATATGAACCACAGACTTCTTTTTCAGTGCTTGTAAGGACTGAAGGGGCCTTTAGGAGAATAGTATGCCGTTAACTCACCTTCTGGCATTTTAACTGTTATCAGCTGTACAGTTTAGTTTTACTACAACAGACATTATTGTGATAACTTTTCCTACTTTATCTTTGCAATTTATTGGAGCAGTTAATTTCTCAAAAAGTAAGAACATTTTTCCTCATTAGAAATTCCTTCATGGCCTCTTTAATACATGTTCCTCACTATTTAGAAGAACTGCTGATAAGTGGTTTTGACTTGTATCTTCAATAATAGGAGATGTTTAACAGAAACTTGGCAAACCACTTAGGGGTTGAAGTCATTTCTTAAAACCAGCCTCAACTGATTAATTTCTGTCCCATTACTGCCACCAGCCATCAGAAAGTCCCCAGAGACCTACGCACTTCCTAAGGACAAAGCTTTACTTTACATAGATCATATTTCTGGGGTTTTGTTTTCCCTTTGCTCATGTAAGTCTAGCATTTGACAGCTTTGGGTTTCAAGACTGAAAGATTAGCTGCACTAAAATGGGAGAGGTTTCAATTATCTGATAAACATAAACCAGGGAAATTGTTCTCAATCAAATGAACCACAAAAACAAAAATCATTTGCTCTCTGTGCGTCACACTAAACTAGTCCACCTGATCAAGACGTAAGCTCATCTGCTCTACTACCTGTTTCTATATTTTCTGTCGTCTGGACTTTGATTTTTCAGTGTTTATTTGTCCATTTGTGGAATTCTGACAGAACTGAAGCAAGATAAATGAGGAGAAGAGAAAACAAGAACAATATGTTGCAGTTCTTAGAGTTCAGTAAATGGGAAACAGGATAAAAGGGCATAGAGAAGTGACCAGTGAGATGAGCTGGACAAATACTAGGAAAAGGGAAGTAAGACTTTATTGGGTGTTTGGAGTGATAGCTTACTGTGGTTTGAATAAGATTGACCCCCATAGGGTCATAGACTGAATGCTTAGTCATCAAGGGGCCACACTGTTAGCAGGTGTATTCTTGTTGGGGTACGTGTGACATTTTGGAGGAAGTGTACCACTGGGCGCCAGCTTTGAGGTTTTAAGGGTCCATAGTAGAACTAATGTTTCTCTCTTCTTATTACCTGAGAACGTGGACAAAGAGATCTCTGCTCCTTCTCCTGGCTGGCTGCCTGTATGCTGCCATGCTACCCGCCATGCAGATAATGGACTAAGCCTCTGAAAGTGTAAGCCGCCCAATTAAATGTTTTTCTTATAAAAGAGTTGGCATGATCATGGTGTCTCTTCAGAGCAAGAGACACATACCCAGCATAACGCACAGGAAAGCTGCGGGTGAACCTGACTTAAGCTGTGATATTTCTGTGTCTATGGAGAACAACTGTTTTCTCTCATCCATCTCACAGAGATGCAGATCCAAAATCCCAGACATTCTGGTCCTATGCAATGTACAACCAACAGAGCAATGGTGGAAATTTCTGTCAGTCCATCTAGATAAACCAATGTTAAATTGGGAGCATGGGGACCTTGAAAAGGGTTGGAGGGGAGGGGAGAGGCAGGGAGGGGAGCAGAAAAAAAATGTAGAACTCCATAAAAATCAATAAAAAATTATCAATATGCTATTAACAACTATCCCAGCACTTTTGAACATCTACCATGTGTCTCCAAGATAAGGAGAACTTAGGGGATATTATTTATGCACTTCATACTGACTTCATTCTGCAGTTCCTTATAATCATTACTGTTGCCCCTGCTTAATAGCCAAGGAAGCAGATTTAAAGAGAAGTGTGCCTTCTTGGATTGCATAAGCCGTGTTGAATCCTTGGCAAAGTTTGAGATTCATCTTATCTGCTGTGCTCTGTCTTGTTGCTTAGAGCTGGTTCTTCTGCAACTCTCTTATTCCTGTGCCCAGCAGGTTTAACATAGTGCTTTTCAACTGGAGGATGTACTCAGTGCTCTATATTGTTTATTTCATTAAGAAGCTTACTTTAAATTTTTATAATGCAAAGTTATTCAGGAGGTTTACCTTCCATTATTTCCTATATCTAAGTATCCTTAAAAGTCTGGTAACTGGGCAAATTTTACATCTATTGTAGTACTATGTCCAAGGCACTGGGTGATAAGACCCACAGAGTCTTGCTTCAGCTAGCTGAATCCAAATGCAGAAAAACAAGTGAGCCTGGAAAAAGTCATCACTGAGCGCTGGGAGTTTTGTGGGCTTTCCTTGAAAGAAATGAACTTAAAGATGCTTCTTGAATATTAAGTATAAAATTGATTCTGGAATTTGGGGAGGCAAGAAACAGCATCCAAAACTGAGTGTGTTTGACCGAGAAATAATTTCAGAGAGAATTGTGGTAAGAAAATAGAAATGCACAGAAAGAATAGAGAAGAAAAAAAGCAACCAGTTACTTTGCAAGGTAATTCAAATTGGGTAGTGAAAGTTTGGGAAGGACAGATGAATGCTTGGCAGAATGGGAGACTAAAACAATCTTAATAGACAAATTCTGAATTGCTGAATTAAAAAAAAAAGGCACAGTGGATAGCTTGCACCAAAAGCCATAAGCACTCTTAAGTAACTGCATGTACTGATGCTGCCTGAGTCCTGGCCAGAAGACTAAAACATTGCTCAGCCTCTAACACATCTCAAAACACAGCTTAAGGGAGCAAATTCAGATACCTTCAAAAAGCTCTCATGGTCAATGCTGAGAAACTATATGTCAATTCTAACACCATTATTTAGCAGATAAGAAGATTAAATTTGATGCAATAATCATGTGATTTGATTTAAATCAAGGGATATTGATTATCAAACTAAGCACTCAATATTTGGATTTGCCTAAACTGCTATAAGATCATATCTTTCATCTTACATCTGGTGATCCCTGACTTCTAGAGTGTTACAGAATAACATCTTGGTTTGAAAGGGAGAAAAGCACATTTGGTAGAATTGAACTGTTTTAACCCAAGAGAATTTGAAGATAGGCTTCTCCAAAAACAAATGAATTTAAATGTTTTTCATCCTTTTTTCAACATTAAGATACTGAACAACAAAACTCAAGATAGACAACCCTTTGAAAGCTTTCAATTGCTTTTGGCTGGTTTACCAGGTCAAAGTTCAGAGCATTAGAAAATCAACAATGTGTATTTCCCTGCTTTCAAGAAAAAGGGAGGAAGAATAAGAAAATCTGATGGAGGGGAAGGTGTTGGAGAAATGACTCACAGGTTGGGATCATTGACTGCTCTTCCAGAGGCCCTGAGTTCAATTCTCAACAACCACATGGAGGCTTACAATCAGGTATAATGGGATTTAGTGCCCTCTTCTGTTGTGCAGTCCTGCATGTAGGCAGAATACTGTAAACATAAAAAATAATCTTTTTTTAAAAAAGAAAATTTAATAGTCCATTGGAGAAAAGACCATCAAATGAGATCATTTAAAGTATAAACAAAAACATAATTATTTTATTTTATCTGCAAAGGTAAATTCATACTTTATTTGCAAAGAAAAATTTACACTTTTGGTTTGGTCCCATATTAGTGTTGATTGCAAGCATTCCCAGAGTTCCTTTTTGGTTCTTTTCTACCTTGATTCAGTATAACCTAAAGGCAAATAATACCATATTAATATGACTCCCTGGGACCTCAATTTTTTTTTAATCTGAACTTCAAGAGAAAATCATCAATCAGCATATCTGGATACTTAAAAGTCAAACTTCTGCTAATACAGCATTAAAAGAAATCATTTTCAAACTCTAGATATTATATGGAGTTTATTTGGGGAATCCTTGGGGTCAAGAAAATTGTGGTAATACCATCATAAACAGAAACTGAAAAGAGAAACTCATGGTTTCAATAGTGAAAAATAACCTTCTTAACTATGTATTTTTGAGTTACATCTCAGGACCATGGGTTTCTTGAGAACAGAAATGTTCAGCTGTCATCAACCCTCTACTCCAAAGCATCCACAAACTGAACATAGACCTTCCCTTCAGAGCACAATAGTATAATTGAGGACACTGTTATAACTCATGGGCATAGAACAAAGGTATAAATGTGCTTTAAGAGGTATATGAAAATATGAAGGCAAATATTTATTAGAAGTAAGGAATCATTACTATTAAAGAGTTACACAGCTAGACTCTAATATGGCAAGGTCTACAGTGCTGACAAATACTGAAAAATTAAGTAAATAGATGAATACCAAAAGCAACAAGCATTTAATGTGTTCACTTCAGGCTTGTCTAAATCATAATGAATTTGGAAGATTATTTAAAAATCCCAAATCAAGATCTCCTGAGTTAATTGGGACCATGGGAACCTTGTGGGAGGGTTGAAGGGAAGGGGAGAGGCAGGGAGCAGAGCAGAGAAAAATGTAGAGCTCAAAAAAATAAAAAAATTCCAGATCACTAGGTCTCCAGTTCTATGAAGAGTGCCACTTAGTTGTGATAGTTTTTTAAAAATTTATTTGCATCCTAATGCTTTATTTGTTGTCCTGGTAGGTGATGAGTCAAGATTCAGAATGAAAGAATCAGCCAACACACATAACTAAGGTTAAGAGCCTGGGTGGATGAAAAGCAGGGAACATTGCTTTAAATGTTTTCCACTAAACCCTTAGTTAGTCTGCCCTCTTCTGTGATACCCCCTCCACGGTGGGGAGAGGGCTTTGGTAGAGACAAGTCATTTTTGCCTGAGCACTCCACAGACCAGACACTTCTCTGCACTCTGACCAATTATGAGTTTCTCTTTTTACATTTATTTTATTACGTTTTTGATAATTTTATATAGGAGTACTATATTTACATTATTTCGATCTCACCCTTGTCCTCTCTAGTTCCTCCTGTGAATTCCATGTTATCCCCAATTTCTTCTCAAATTCATGACATCTTCTTTTGTAAATGCTATTGTCACATATATATTCTTTATGTTATATATAGCATGTATCTATATATACATATTATATATTTTACATAGAAATGACAGTTGTGTCATGTGTAAATAACATTTTAAGTACATATTTTATACAAACAATTATTTATTGTAATTAAAATTTTATATGTGTGTATGCATGTATGTACATATAGATATAAATCCAGTCTGCTGAGTCTATTTCATGTGGTTCATATGCATATCTATTTAAAGCTGACAATTTAGGATTTGATTATCCATCAAGGAGAAACATCCCTCCTTTGACAGTCAATAACTAACTGTCTGCAAGTCTTCACAAAAAGTGGGTCTTGTGAAATTCTCCCCATTCACGTTGGGATGTGCACTGGTGCTATTGCTGTGCAGCTTTTGTTTATGTTGCCATAGCCTTAAGATTTACTACAGGCAATTTTCTGAGATTTGCGGAGAACACTATCTTCTGGCAGATGTCCTAGTCTCCTGGCTCTAGCAATCTTTTCACCTTCTCCTCTGTGATGTTCTCCAACCCTCATGCATAGAGAGTGAGTTGTAGATTTATTAACTGGGCCTGGGCTACCAGTGGGTAGTGGTGGCTTTCTCTGATGGCTTCTGCCTGCTGAAAACAAACAAACAAGCAAGCAAGCAAACAAATGCAAACAAAACTGCCTTGATAAAGAATAAATTCTCTTGATTAAACATTCTATGAAAACAGAGTCAACCATATTCAATAATCCTAATTACCTGCTGTAAATTGTGACATGTGGTAGGAATGTAGTAATTGTTCATAAGTGTAGATCCAATTTTAATAAGTTGTTTATTAGACTGCTATTCCAAAGAAAACTGATTATTTTATACTTCAGTCCCAAATGTAGCCACTGAATGTCAATCAGAGTTTAAACTCCTCAGAGTGGCAATGAAGGTATTCTAAGGTCTAGTACTTATCCAGTTGAAGGTTCATTCATATTTAGAAAATTCCAGAACATCAGAATTTTATACATATAGCTATGCTCAAAATCATTCGCACTAGAATTTCTTGTGGGCCTCACATCTCTTTCTAGTAGCAGTCTATCTGTCTGTGAAATCCAGCTGAATTCTTTTTCCACTAAGAAGACATCCCTGATCCTTCTTCCTTCTGTCTGCAGGTCAGAGAATATTTTTCCTCTCTTTGGATTACTCACAGATTTAAGCTCTCCTGTATTTCAGAGTTGACTGAAAAGTGCCATGAACCAGATGTGGAATCTCAGCCATATTTAACTTCCATATTCAGACCACAAGTTCCTAAAGGAGAGAGACTACTAATTCCTAGTCATTTTCAGAACCACAATGGTGGACGAATCAGAGTTTATCAGTATGTGCAGACCAAAAGAATGACCCAAGGTCATAGAATTTATATATATAAAATAACTTTGATTCACTGTCAAAGTGGCTGTAAGTTAACATGCAATGAAATATTTTAATCTCTCTCATATATTTCTTTCCATATGCATCCAATTTTTACTCTTCTCCAGAAGCATAGATGAGAACAGCCAGTGACAGCATTCTTAAGACAATCCAATGAGCTGACTCATACAAAGTATTCAGACCGTGTGTATTCTGCAGCAAGCAATAAACTATTTCTAATTACCATTGTCTTCATTTCTATTATTGCTCCATCATCACTGCAGTATGATATACTTATACTGACATTTGAAAGAGAATTTGAGCATGTCCACTCTGGATGATAAATTCTTTATTGTACATGATTTTTCTAAGATTTCTATGTTATACAAAGTTATTACCACCAAACCCCAGGCTTCATGTCTTGCTAGTGGAACTGTATAATTCTTGACTCCATAATGCTTGGGAGACTCATGCTTCACTGAAGTGCCATTGATTTTCAACTAAAGTGAAATGCTTTCATTTAATGCTTTCTTAAGAGAATTACAGCAGAGGTTGAAGAGGGTTTGGCTTTTGAAAAATCCATTATTAATTTTACATCGCAAAATTGGGATTTATATATTGAAATTTAAATTCAGAGGTTCCTTACATCTGCAAAATCGAAATGCTGTTCTAAACTTATTTGTCTTTTCGTTTCTCTGAAGCAGGCCTGTTTTGACTTTCACTTTTAAATCCCTTGATTTCTTAACTGATTCTTAGTCTTTTCTGTCTGGGTGCAGATCTCTGTTCAGCCTATGTGTACAGCCTCAGGTTTCTCCCCTATCTAATATTTTAATGTATAATCTTAAAGAACTTTAATCTATTTAAAATTATTTCCTCTCCTTTAACCTTTTCTAATTGCAAGACAAACCTTTGTTTAGAATTGGCATATAATGCATTCCCTTTTCACCTGGAGTGCACCACTGTTCAGTCAATTTTAAGTGATATCAGCCTGAACTCCATGGGCTTTCTCTGCTCACATAGAGGAGTCTTTGGTGAGTTAGTGGGTTCTCAGTGCTCTGTGAATTCTTGAGCCCAGTGCGATTCTATGAAACAAAGAGGACGTGACTTTACGAACATCCTTTGCTCTGGGACTCACAACCTGACAACTTTCTGTCTTTCTTTGTCTCTCTGACTCTCTGTCTCTGTCTCTGTCTCTGTTTCTGTCTCTCTCTCTCTCTCTCTCTCTCTCTCTCTCTCTCTCTCTCACACACACACACACACACACACAAATTAAAGTCTAGGTTTGTAATCATTAACTTGTATAATAATGGCAGTGATGTCATACAACTTGACTTTTTTTTATTGTCATGTTTTTCTAAAAAAAAAAATTAGAGCTAAAAACAATTTCAACAAAATGTGATCTATTTGGCCATGGGTGCATAACTGAAAGACAGCAGAAGTCTCCCCTTCTCATTCTCAGAAAAATTTCCCTTGGGCTAAATCAAGCATAGAGAAATTTTGCTTAAATGCATTTTTTAAAGGAAAAGTCATAATCAATTGGGAGAAAAGCAACTGATAATGAAAATGGTTTTCTCAAGCATCAAGATAACATTTGCTGCTGTGAATTCTATAAAAAAAAGTCTTTATATTTCTATAAGAGGCCATGGATATTGCTTTACTTCCCGCTGCTGATTATAATTTTGAAGATGGAAAATCTAGATGGTTCTGTTTTGCCCTGGGAAGCAAATCTTGACTCTGTGGTCAGCCTAATTTCAGATTTTTCTCTCTAGTGTCCAAACTTTACTTTGAAAGAGAATATACAGTATTCATTTCTTCCAATATTACTGTGGATTTTTTATTCTTTTTCTGCAATATTGTAATTCTAAAATTATTGCTAGTTGCAAGTTGGATATATAAACAGTCAAGTTATTATGTGGTTGGATTATGATTAATGTAATTTCCAGTGCTATGGTGATGTGAAAGAAGTGGTATGTAGATCTTTAAGAGTTTCTGAGAGGTGGAACTCTCAGCTGTGGATATCCATTGCCTTCATGCTGGGAATGCAAATGATCATCAGGCTATGAGATTCTTTCTATTTAAAAAAAAAATTGCCCTCTTCTAAGGCACCATCAGGGTGCTTATGTTGCAAGTCTTCACTCATCTGCATCTGACAATTGTTTTACATGCTCCAAAAGAGTTGAAGCAAAGTGACCTGAACATGAGTTTATGTAGCTCAGAGACAGAGGGCCTATTTCTAGAATCACTCACTTTGATTTGAATACTGTCCATAGAAAGTAACAATGCCTTGAGATAGTTACTTCCCTCCTTCATATCATTCAATGTTCTAATCTATAAAGTGGAGATAGTATCACACCTTTAAAAGTTATGAGGATTGCACAAAGTAATACAGTGTGACCTAACATTTAGTAAGTAGCAAATAGTAGTAGCAGTAAAATGTAGTATTAATAGCAGCAGTAAAATGTGGTTGTTAAAGTATGGTGTACATATAGTAGCAAATACACTGTAAGAAAAGAGTTACTATATAGTAACTTTAGTGCAATACAATATTAATGTGCTATCAATATACACTAATAGGGCTTTGAAATTTACAAAGCACTTTTGTATTCATATTTTCACATTGTTCATTTTCAACCTAACTTTTTTTATTATCACCTTACAGGTGAAGAAAAAGATCCACATTTATCACATCTCTGTGATAGGTGGCAAAGTGATTAGTGATCAACAATGGACCATACCGCTACAAAGCAATGAAGAGGAAACTAGCTCTTGTCTGATGTCTCTTTCATGCCATGTTCCATCGGTGAATTAAACCTCAGTCCTTGTGGATAATGATTAGGAGAAAAAATAGAGATTATCCTAGTCTTTCTTAGTCATTATTCTTTTCATTTAAAAGGTTGAAACCTGAGTCATGTAAAAAGGGAGAGACTAGTCTTTTGAAAGTAGGTCATATTCATTAATAGAACAGCTTTTTGTAAATGTCTGTTATTTAAAATTCCTTCTGTGTTCCTCCTGGATGTGCAATAACCTGACTCATTTATATTATTTCTTACTCATTCATTCTCACTGGACAAAACTTCTAGTTCCTTCAGTCTCCCCTGACACTCTGTATTTGGCAGCTAATTCGTAATCAGTTCTAATTTGAAAATGAACATTTGTCATTTGGGATCGTCACTTAGATAGTTTAAAAACACTGAACCCGCTGTGCAAACATCTGGAAAACTTGAAAATGGAATTTTTGCTGCAGCCTATACATATACCAAGTAAATAACAAAGCCAGGCTTGGAAAATTTGCTATGGAGCTCACCAATAACTAAGACCTATATTTTAAGAGGACAAAAAGACCAAGAAGCCATTTCTATCATTTTGACAAGCACTTTGACTACTGTACCCTAGTTGCTAATAGATGCTTTAACCTGTGATCCTATGTACTATGAAATAAGAAAACTGTACCCACAGAAGCACAGACCCACACTTATATGAGGATGGGATTTGAAGAAAATTTGAAGATGAGGAAAGTCATTCAAAAATGCCAGACTTTGAAAGTACTTCCTCTGGGAATTGTCAAATGCCAATCAAGAGCTTGTTGAAGTCAGCTGTCTTATAAAGACCTAAAGACCAGGTACAAGGCTCTAAGCACTGTGGTCACAGGTTCCTTAGTAATATATGCAGATAAGAAGAGGAGTAACATGAAGGAACATTATTATTTTAGTTTTAAAATATGGTAATCTATTCTCCTTTAAAATAATTAGCTTCTCACGACCTACAGCTTTCTTGTTCATCCTCCTTTTTGATACCCTTCAATTCTGAAAAAAAAAATCTGAAAACTTTAGGGAGATTCTCTAGAGAGAAGCTTTACTTGAAATGCATACATATTAGCTTTTATAAAAGTAGAGAAAGGTTAAAGATGCCACTGAAATGCATCCTGAGACTTGCTTTCAGTAGAAGAATAGGTGGCCTCCATACTCCATAATCTTGGAAAAACATAGCTAGTATCTCCCTTTAAGACAAACTAAGTGTTCCTCAGTTGTGTTTTTTTTCCAGCAATCATGAGAGTCAGACAGTATGGAAGATGACAACTTCTTCCGCAGATTTCCAAGAAAGCACTGCAGGGAGGAAATTGCAAATGGAGTAGAGAATTTTGAAAGTAGAAGTGATAAACTTCTGATGAAGTAAATTCTGAAACTATAAATAGCAAATGAAAAAGTGATATGGATATGACAATGGTACTGGATTTTTATTCTACTGCATGGACTGACTTTGTGGGAGCCTGGTTTGTTTGGATGCTCAGCTTTATAGACCTGGATGAAGGGGGAGGTCCTTGGACTTCACACGGGGAAGGGAACCCTGACTGCTCTTAGGACTAGAGAGGGAGGGGGAGGTGGGAAGAAGGAGGTGGGGAGGGGGAAGGAAAAGGGAGGTGGGGAGGAGGTAGAAATTTTTAATAAAAAAAAAGAAAGAAAGAAAGAAAGAAAGAAAGAAAGAAAGAAAGAAAGAAAGAAAGAAAGGGTACAGTTTAGCCAGTGGGACCAGTAGGTCTGCAACATCAATTTTTGGTAGTAAATAAAGTTGAGTTAATTTCTACATAATATTTTAGTAGTTCTTTAAGAATTTAGTATAATGAATCATGGTCACATCTGTAGGTGGAGGCTGCTCATTCATTCCTGGTAGCTCACACACAAAATTGTCACTCAGAAACTATATTATTTGAAATATTGTCTGGCCAATATCTTAAGAATATTTTTAGCTAGCTCTTATATCCTAAACTAACCCACTCTGTTAATCTGTGTATCGCCACATGTCTGCGTCTTACCAGGTAATGTTCCTTCTGGCATCTGTCTCCAGCGGAACTTCTCCCTGACTCTGCCTTCTTTCTCGCAGCATTCAGTTTAGTTTTACTGCCTAGCGCTATTCTGCTAAGCCACTAGCCAAAACAGATTTGTTCATTAACTAATAAAAGCAACACATAGTCAGAAGGACTTCCCACACCACACATCCTTACCCGAGTCTTCCCCAGAACTCCTTCCAGAGCCACCCTTCCACTCTACTCAACCCATTGGCATCATCCTTTTCTTCTCTCTTTTTTTCCTTCTTATATTTTTAGAAGAGACTACTTCACAGTAGGTGCCCTGGTTCTCTGGTTCATAGAATCCTTCCATCCTATGTTCTGCAGTGTTCTTTGTGCCTTAAGTGTGGGGGTTGTGCTGTCAATGCATTAACTGGGGATGGGTGCTCATGTTCAGCTGATGTCTGAATTTTAATCAGTACTAGTTTTTGTTTGTTTGTTTGTTTTTGTAAGGGTCTTCATCTGCTGTAAAAAGAAACTTCATTGGTGAATGGAAAAAAGCAACACTTATCTGTATGCATAAGTATAATTACTTAAATACAATTAAGAATTATACTCATTTAGGAAAGCAGCAGAAGCAGGTTCTCCTTTGGTTCAGGACCTCAACAGGCATGGATATTTGGCAAACTTCACAGTACCAAACATGATTTTCCTCCTATTAAGTGAGTCTTAAGTCCAATCAGGTGACTGTTAGATACATCCAGATAAAAGTGCCACTATTGCACTACTGGGAATATCTTGCCTTGTTAGTTATTGTTCTTGTTCATTGGAATTACAGATGGGAATTAATTACTTTTCTCCTTTGGTAGTTTGCCTGCCTCCTTCTGATACTATAGGAACTAGTCCTCAGGGAGGAGACATCCAGGTAGGATACATGTAGATTGCTCCAAGTCCTATGTCCAAAGTATGTGCTTATCTTCATCAATAGGATCATATCTTCTTTTCCTCTGGAAGGCCACAAGGGCAATGACAACAACCTCTATTGTTTGTGAGCAGGGGGCCTCCTAGACTCTTCTCACTGGATGTTTCCCACGTTTGATGCTGTTTTTAATTGTTAGTGGGTTTTTTTTTATATATTCCAAGTAAAATTTCCCCTTCCTCCCCTATTACATGTTCCTCCTCCATCCAGACCCCATCCTCTAGTCCTCCACCATTTCTATTCAAATACAGACAGGCCTCCCAGGGATACAGGAAGTGAAGGTACAGGGAAGTGCAGTGAGTGATACTAGGCTCCTCCTTTTCTATTAAGGCTGGATGAGGCAGGATGATGAGCCTGGAAGCTAAGAGGAATGAGTCCCACAAGCAGGCAACACAATCAGAGACAGCTCCTGCTCCCATTGTTAGGAGTCTCGGAGGAAGATCAAATTACACAACTGCAACATGTATGCAGAGTGCCTAGGTCAGAGCCCCACAGGCTCGCTGACTGTCAGTTCAGTGTCTGTTATCCCCTAGAAGGCCAGGGTAGTTGGTTCTCTGAGTTTTCTTGTGGTGCTCTTGACACCACTGGGTCCTACAATCCATTCTCCCCCACTTCCTCAGGATTTGCCAAGCCCCTCCTAAAGTTTGACTGTGGGTCTGTGCATCTGTTTCTACCATTTGCTGGGTGAAGAATTTCTGGTGACCACGGGGCTAGGCATCAATCTATTAGGAATCATTTCATAGACTGTTTTTGTTTTCCTGCCCTTCCTGTGTAGTTCTGTCCTAAGTATCTGGGCAATCCTGCCTCTGCCTCCTAATCCTCAGGGGTAAGCTCTCCCTCAAGGATGGGTCTGTGATGGTGCCAGTCATTAGTTGGTCAGTTCCACAATTTCTGGCCCTCTTTACACCAGCACTTCCTGTAGGCAGAACAAATTGTAGGTTGAATGGTTTGGGTCTGAGTTGATGTACCAGTCCCTACCCTGGATGACTTGCCTGGCTACAGGAGGTGGCTGTGTCCAGCTCCATATTCCATGTAGCCAGGAGTCGTAGCTAGGGTCACCTCACATTTTCCTAGGGGTATCTACTACTCTAGGTTTCTAGTTCATCCCAAAGATGCCTCATGATTCCAGTTTTCTCTCCCAGTACTCTCTATCTCTCCGTCCTACCCCAACCTGATTCTTTAGCCCTGGGTTTGTTGTTGTTGTTGTTGTTGTTGTTGTTAAATAGGCTATATTCAGTGGGTGTAACTTCACTTGTGTGTGTGTGTGTGTGTGTGTGTGTGTGTGTGTGTGTAAAGTAAACATAAGCCATATAATCCCCTAAGGCTTCTTCCAAGGTCTTTAGCTAGTTTTCCCCCATCATTCCCTCTCCCTCTTTGTTGTCCTTCCCACTCCAGTTAAGTCTTCCCTACCTATTTTTCACATTTTCCACTTAATAGCAGCTGCATCCTACTTTTCTCCTTTCTGGTGGTCCTATTTGCCCTCTCCAACCCTGCCATGGTCCCCTTTTACTTTCTTGTTATCTTTGATACTTCAGAAAATATACTCACCTTTAAAGATTCTGAACTAAGTTACACAAATAAGAAAGAACATGTAGCATTTGTCTTTCTGGATCTGGGTTACCTCACCTTATATTTCCATCCATTTACTTGCAAATGCCATGATTTTAATTGTCCTTATAGCTGAATAGTATTCTGTTGTACCACATTCTTCTATATCCATCCATCAGTTAGTCAGTTTTTAAGAAGTCAGTAACTCCAGAGAGTTTCATTAGTCTTCTTAGTAATGAATGTGTGTGTTGGTAAAGGGCACATTGGCTGTTTCTAAGAGCTGTGCCTCTACGTAAAAAGTAGACTCACTTTTGAAAAAATTAAGAAACAAGTGTAGAAGAAAGGGGTGTGAAGCAGTGGAGTCACAAAGACCGAGGGAGCCATGAAAAAGACCTTAACAAATTCAAGACAGACAAAAATCCCTGCACATAGAAGCAAACTGGGTACCAAGCACCACTTTTACCCAAGAAGTTTCTTGTAATTGATAGCAACAGCTGGGAAAAAAGAACATAATTTTCTTTATTGGAATTATGCTAGATATATCAAACACAATCCCAGTTAATCCTCATGCTCAACTGCAGCTAAATAAAACTAGATGGAATTTGTGTTTTGTTTTGGGATTCTGTATTTTTGTTTGCGTTCTGTGCACTGTTTTATGGTTTTTTGAATTTGTTTTGTATTTTCTTTAAGAAAGGAAAGGAACATGAAGCTCTGTGGGTAGAGAGATGGAGGAGCACCTAAGAGGAGATGGAAAAGAGGAAAGAATAAGATCAAAATGAAATTCATAAAATTTTGAAAAGTAATTTTTAAATTAGGACAGAAAAAGATATTTTCCTCTAAAATTATTTATCACATGTTAGTCCTTTCAAAATGTCTAAGCATGACCCTACTTGTGGACCCACCTATTCATGCATACACTGTAAACTAATACCTTTTTCTAATGAATGAAATATTTTGTTCTTAATGCTAATTTTTGATTAGAAAACTATCATCCACAAAAGTTGAGCTCCTGTCTTCAAATCTAGGTATTTAAAAATATATTGAGGAGCGGGACACAAATGATTTAGCTTTTGGTACAAAATTATTTCCTTTGCACACATTTGTGTTTTAGCCAATCCAAAAGCATATTAATTGATTGTCAATTACTTTCTTTTCATTGAATATACTAGAAAAGATCCCATAGTGCTGAAATTTGTATGGAATTCAATAAAAGAATATATTATATGAATTCACCCCATGAGAATACTGTAAAATGAAATAGCATTTAGAATGAGACCTTTTATTGAAATTAGTCTTTATTTTAATTATTTTACATGTTGCTGTAACAATGTGCTCTAATTAAAACAACTTTGGGAGGTAACGGTTTATTTCGGCTATCAATTCAAAAGTATCCTGGCAAACTAGTCAATGTAAGTTGTAGAAAAATGAAGCATTTGGTGTCGTTGTGACCTCAGTTAGGAAAAAAAAAGAAAAGAATGTTTATGTTGAAGTTGCTTATTCCTTTATACAGTCTGCGTTAGGGTGGATCTTCCCACCTCAATTAACTAAAATAATTAAGACATGCTTAGAAGTTAACCTAATCCATATAATCCTCCATAGGCATTCCCAGAAGTTTTTTCTCTTAAGTGATTCTAGATTGGGTCAACTGAACAACCCATGGTAGCCATCATACTATTTTATAATCTCAGGATATCAAATGTTCCTTGGCTGATCTATGGGAACCAGAATCTTACTTTTTGGTGATCCGGCAGTGTGGTTGGAAAGTCGACTTTATTTCACACAATCATTCAAGTTGATTTGCTGTCTTCTTAGTGCACCTTACTAAGGATTTTGAAGTCTAGCTTGATGTTAACAGAAACGCCATAATCAATGTGTAATGACTATCGTAGTGCAGTCATGGATTCTCATAGAGTGTTTAAACATTTCTAGTTACTTTAAAATAGTTTTAGAAAAGCAACAAAGATATAATCAATATAGCGATCAATAGCTCAAATTGTAGCTTTCTCCAAAGATCAAGGTTTCTTCAAAATGTAAGTCACAAAGTTAACATAATTTTAATCCAGAGAGAGGCTTGATGTCACAAGATTAAGTGAGCATCACTAATGTGTTGAAGGAGGTTGCTTGTTCATTACCTGAATACCCTTACTCAAAATAATCACACAGAAATTATATTATTTGCAATACTGTTTGGCCAATTGCTTAAACATATTTTTAGCTAGCTCTATATCCTAAACTAAGCCATCTCTATTAATCTGTATATAGCCACGTGACTGTATTTACCAACAAAGTTCCAGTGTGTTCTGCGGGTAGCTACATGACTTCTCCTGATTCTGCCTACTTTTTCTATATATCTCTTTCAGCCTGGCTTTTCACTGTTAAGGTATTGGCCGAAGCAGTTTCATTATTCATTAACCAATAAAAGCAGCACATATACAGAAGGAATTCCCACATCACTAATGTGCTTATATGGAATCATTTCTATCGTTACTACATTACTCAGAGCTTAACATGATATCACTGAGGGTTTGGTTTGGCCTGAGATGCATGCATTACACATATGCATATGGGTTATCTTTTGACATGATACTTGGAGAGAAAAAATATAGATCAAGAATGATTTCAATAGAAAATTTTGTACCTGATAGCAACTGATATAAATAATTTTTAAATCAAACTGACTGTCTTATGGCTCAATCATTTAGCTAAGTAGCTAGATGCAATTTATGTAACCATAAAGAAAAGAGGCCATGAATTTGAAAGGGGGTACATCAAAGGATTTGGAGAGAGGAACAGGAAGGAGGGAAATAATATATTATAGTTCCAAAAAATGAATAATTATTATGAAAAGAACAGGCAAATGCTGATGACAAATTATGATATATTAGTTGAGATACATCCTTCATATGTGGTAAGTGTAAAAAAAGATGGTCAGTGCAATAGACACTCTCGAAGTCTTATAGAAAATGTTTCGGCTTGCTTGAAGGCTGAACTAAAAGCATTCACTTGAGGTGGCTCAAATCCCACTGCGTGACTCATCACCTATGGTATATCAATATCTGTTGCAGTTTGTCTTGGGTAACTGTAAAGTCCTTTCTATAAGAAGCATTCATGCTAATCTGTTCTTTCCTTATCATTAAGGTACTTTAGTACAAAGGGGTAGATTTATACATTGTAACCACATCCTGCCTTTTGTTTGTCACGAATAGGAAAGTTTCTTTCATTGGAGAACAAGCTATAGAGATTATTTAAAATCTTGAGTCAATGGCAAAATTTACCGGCACTTTGTTTGTTTCCGGACAGTCTAAGAACTATGATTTCCCTGGCATGCAACTCCTTAGAAAGCCAAAGAAAGGGACTGAAAGAATGTAGAACTAAGGTTATATGACCTCACTGCCCTCATCATCTCCTCTTTAAGCATTCCTGCAATTGTCCTTTTCATTAGCGTTTTTTCTTTGCTCTGCAGGTGGAAAATTGCTCTTTTGTTTAGAGTTTAATATTTGCTGCATGTCTCAAAACAAAGGCTTTTTGAGACACTGTTCTCTTTTCTCAAGTACTTCATTGACTAAAAAAGAAAGTGCTTAAGAAAAACCAGCCTACATTTCACAATCCCAGAGAACCTGGACAACAAAGAAGACCCCAAGAGACATGCATGGATCTAATCTACATGGGAAGTAGAAAAAGACAAGATCTTCTAAATAAATTGGGAGCATGGTGATCATGGGAGAGGATAGAAAGAGAGGGGAAAAGAAGGGAGAGGAGCAGAGAAAACTATATAAAAACAATAAAAAGATAAGGTAGTACTGACAATGTTGGCATGATATAATAATGACTTTAACTGGGACATGGACAAAGTGGCTCTCTGGTTCTTTTGGAATCCAAAGCTTAATAATTTATCACCAATTATAGTTAAGATATATAGAAAGGTTGTGGGTGGAAATAAAAGTAACTCCAGACATTCTGCAAGCCTATGTACAGTACATGTACAGTACAGCTAGATCAGGTATTGTATAGGGTACTAGAGGCGTGAAACTGAGTAGGTACACATCTCACCTTTTGAGTAGTTGGGTGTCTGGAGACTACTTATCCATATTCTAGCAAGTATGACACAACTCTGGGAAGTGCAGAGTAGGAAGAAGCAAATGGAGTAAAGGGGCCTTCTTTCGTTTGATCATATCCCACTCTACTTTGGTGACTTCAATATAGACAGTGTTTCAGAGAGAAATAATTGTGAACTTTGCAGCAAATGTACAGTCAAATCATTTTCTTCATGAAGGACACTGAGCAACAACAACAAAAGTTAGGCCCAACCTGAAGACATTTCCTATATTTATTCAAGAAAAATACCTCAGTGTTCTAAGTGCATAGAAGATTTTCAAATTTGGCAGAAGCAACAAAGGGCAAACAGATGAAAGTTTCTATATTACTGTTTCAGAATCTCTTTATTGTCATGTGTTTCTCCACCATTTCCTCCTTTAGTCCAATTTCCTATTCCTAGCCATAATTTAACTCTTCCATTTTTATTTCTGTTTTAATGGCTTACCCAATTACATTCTATCTCTCCTTCATTGAAAGGCCACTCATGGATGTCTAGTAATTTGCTGACATGGATGGGTATTACAAATGAAATCCATATAATCTGAAGATTCAAAGCTAATGTTCACAAATGGAAGAAAACACATGAAATTACTCTTTCTGGGCTTGACCTACCTAAACTTCATGCATTTCTCTTAATAGATAATAATATTTCACTGTGTAAAGAAACAACATTTTCATTATCCATTCATCACATAATAAACATGTAGGCTTTCATTTTCTGGGCTTTTGTCATTATAGTAGTAATGAGTATGGATAAGCAGGTATTTGTGTATTAGGATATACAGTCATTTGAATATTTGCTGTGGTATACTCAGACAACAGAATATTACTTGACTCTAAAAGAAACTATAGTAACAATTCTCCAAAAGAATTGGAGACAGAATGAATGAATATTGAACATTACTGTGTCAAATGAACCAGTTGGCAAAGCAAGGCCTAAAACTACCTACTGGATACTTCCAACTTGATGTCATTCTAGAAAATGAAAACAAATAGAGACAATAGAATGTCAATAGTCCTCAGGGAGGGGTGATTTGATAGAGCATTGTAAAAGGAACAGTGGGCCTCTTCCCACCACCCGCCTCCCAGCTAGCTTTAACCCTGAAATAATTATATGGAAACTGTATTCTTTTAAATGCTTTTGGCCCATTATCTGTAGCCTCTTATTAGCTAACTCTTACATATTGATCTAACCCATTTCTAATAATCTGTGTAGCACCACGAGGTAGTGGCTTATCAGGAGGATTCTAACCTGCAGCTGTCTCGGAGAGGAGAATCATGGTTACTGCTTCATTGCCTTCTTCCTCCCAGCATTCTGTTCTGTCTACTCCACCTATCTAAGCTGCTGTCCTACCAAAAGCCAAGGCGGTTTCTTTATTAACCAAGGAAAGTAAGACATAGATAGTAAACCCTCCTCCATCATTTCCCCTTTTTCTGTTTAAACAAAAAAGAAAAGCTTTAACTTTAACATAGTAAAATTGCATATAACAAAACAGTTATCAAGAAAGAATTACAGTTACAATATCTATATTTATTTTATCCTTTATCATAACTACGGAAAACTTTAACTACAACTAACCATTCTTCAACTCCATCAAAGACTCCAGAAGGATATAATATTACCTAAATAAACAAGAAATAAGCAACTTCAAACTCTAGAAATGACAGAGACATCTCGCTGCCTGGACAGTCACCCAAAGTTCTTTTGTACCATTGGGGCATCCATCTTCAGCCTTCAGGCCCATAGTTTCCAGCAGACATTTCCATGAAGGAGGAAATTTCAAAGACAGTTCAGTCACTATCTGTTGTGTTCTGCAGAATGTCTCGCAGACTCTTTCATGAATCAGGAACCCCAAAAGACCATCTCACTTTTAGGCAAGTTTAGCAGTTCTTTGTGGGTTCTTTGTGTCCAGTTTATGCATCAGTCCAGCCAAGAGCAGTTTCTTGCCCAAATGGCTATCAAGCTCCATAAGGAGCCTCTTCAATGCCCATCTTCCTCTTGATGTAGATTGGTGCTGCCAGCAGCAGATGTGTCTCATTGTCATGAAAACCCTAGTTATTAAAACATTAAATGCCATATTCTATAGTCTTTGAAAGATATGAAGAATGCTTATTTAACTGAAATATATCTCTATATATCTAGAAAATCTAACTAACATGACTACAAGCTTGACTATTATTGATTATCCATTAACAACCTATATTTCCTAATTATACATTACATTTTTAAAAGAGCTACACAATCACAATACCTTACTCAAGATCAGAAATACATATAACATATAACAAAATTGACCTTAAAATCCATACCAATGCAAATTATTCATATCTATATCATATCCCTCTTTAAATGTAAAAGAACATTTATAAACAATATTTGGGAATATGGGCATAGTTATTTCTCTCCAAACTTCTTCCTGCTGTATACGGGCGCTGTTAATTAGGTCTTTCACGGCAAAACCTGTCTGCCAGGTTCATCTCAGGTGGTAGTTGAGTGAAGTAATTTCTTGAGGGTGCTCACAGCAACCTTTCAGGAGGACGTGGTATATCATACCATATTGGGATAGAAACAATCCACAGGGCCTCATGCTCTGTGAAAACAAAAGAAGACCCTCTCCAAATCATCATATCCTTAGACCCAAATTTGAAAGTCATTATACCCTTATGATATTCATTCTGGTTTAGCTCGGCAGCCCTTATAATGAAATGTCTCTCTGTACTTAGCTCCTTCATAGTCAAAAATTTTAAAGAAAACACAATGTACAAAATCCAGACTCTCTGTGAATTTTCCATTTTTACGTGGCTTATTTTTATTTATTTCTTTTAATCTATAACTATCTGTACTCTGTCTCTTTAAAGACCTTACCCTTTTTTTTAAGGCATTAACTATATTCTCTATATTCCTTTTCTTCTCTCTCCCAAGCCTACCTACACTCATCCAACACTGTGACCCATTTAGAGGCCTTTTAAGTCTGAATCTGTCCTATTGTGAATCTGTAAATTTTTACTATCTAGGAGCATTTTTGTTTTGCAGTTTTAAATCACTAAGCCCTTAATAATCTAAGCTGTGACATTCCTAGGTCAAAAACAGGTACTGCCTGTTTGCCCCGCCCAGCCTGACATGGCTGAGCACTCATGCCTCTGAGCCTTGCATGTTGCACTGCTAGCATGACAGAGGTGCTTGTGCCTCTGAGACGTAGCACACAATGACCCCCTTTTGGGCTCACAGTCTAGTTGCCATCAAACAAATCGTAGCACTTTACTCCAAATGTTCCATTCAAAAGCTTTGTCTCCCGCAGGAGCCAGACAGAGATAGCAATGGCAGCATAGCCCAGAAACTGGTATTTCTAAACCGCCATGTTCTAGTAGACCTGATCCAGCTGCCTACTCAGGCAGGAAGAACCGAGCCACGAGCATGGTCTCAGCTACCTTTCTCCCAACCCTGAGTGGGCACACAAACGTCCGGGCCCAGAAATGTTCCATAGCCGGAGTTTGCACCGGCGGAAGGGCCCAGTAAGCCATGTTTTAAAATGGCGCAGCTTTTTTTTTCTACCGCTAATGCTGAAACAGGAAATCTCTCTACAGCACGTCCTAGCAAACAGCAAAACCTGTGTTAAACTCTCCTTCCCTTATTTTTAAGCTCTGTCGGGTTTTTAAGTGGATTTAGTTACCACGTTGGGCACCACTCTGTAAAAGGAGCGGTGGGCCGCTTCCGGCCGCCCGCCTCCCAGCTAGCTTTAACCCTGAAATAATTATATGGAAACTGTATTCTTTTAAATGCTGCTTGGCCCATTATCTGTAGCCTCTTATTAGCTAACTCTTGCATACTGATCTAACCCATTTCTAATAATCTGTGTAGCACCACAAGGTGGTGGCTTACCAGGAGGATTCTAACCTGCAGCTGTCTCAGAGAGGAGAATCATGGTTACTGCTTCATTGCCTTCTTCCTCCCAGCATTCTGTTCTGTCTACTCCACCTATCTAAGCTGCTGTCCTCTCAAAAGCCAAGGCAGTTTCTATATTAACCAATGAAAGTAACACATAGACAGTAACCCTCCTCCATCAGAGCATAGCATGTTTGGGACTAGGAGACTGTTCTAAATGATACTATTAGGATAACAAATGAGTCTCACCACACATTTGTGCAAACGATAAAAGGCACACACCAAAAGTGAACCCTAATGTAAAGTGCACTTCATGTAACAATTAAATCTTGCTGACATTCCATCATTTCTATTCTTCTGCTGTAGAAGCTCTTCATAATAGTGGGTGCAATTTGTCTATGGAGACAGGAGATGTAGGGGCCTTTTGTTTCTTCTGCAAAACTGTGTCATGAACTTAAAACTCATCCTATAAATGGTCCATTTTCAGTAATGTCTACAATGCAAAAGTTATATTTAATAAGCAGTGGGCTTTAGAGTCTGTAAGAACAGTACTTTTTTTTTCTATGGAAAAAGAGCTGGGGACGAGGTAGAGTTCACAGCCACCTGTACATACTTAGAGATGGAGTCATACAAAAACAGAGATTAAGCTAAACCTCAAACACAGAAATTGTTTGCAAAAGTATCTTTAAGTTTGTCCCAGTCTTTTAAGCTCAGCCCTGGTGACTCAAGATATGAAAGAGAGTTCCTTCAAAGGGAGAGTTAGGAAACCCCATAGCCTTGATAAAACCACATCAAATGAGATGCTAACACCCCACATTGATCACACTCAGAAAGCCTGACTGAAGATGTTTATCCTAATCCTCCAATCCAGACACTTCCTGAGATATGGTCAGGAGGGGTAATTACTCCAATACATAAAAACAGAAATGCTCTCAACCCAAACAGCCAGAGAGATCTACATTAGCTGCACCGGCAGTAAACCCTGACGCTGCATCCTTGGTGAAAGAATAAAGCGACGTCGCTCCGGTGACAGCAACATCCATAAATCCAAATTGGATTCCTCCCTTGAAAATGAGCCACAGACTTCATCTCTCCCCAGATTGCTGCATATTAACAAATATGTAGGAAAATCCAACTGGGAGGAGAGCTTTCTCTTGCTTTATTAGAGTTTAAAATCGCCCTGGACTCAATCTGGCACCAAAAGTGAATCCATGACTGCTACAGAGGGAATGGATGGAAAAACAAATGACGTATATCAGTTCCTGTATCAATCCATCAATTGAAGGATGGAAATACGCATAAATGGATGCCTTCAAGCGAGAAAGTGAGACAAGGACACCATCTCATAGCTTAATAGATGCTAAGATGAGTTACTCCCGGGGTTAGAGCTATACCCAAGCTCAGGGCCTCTGATAAACCAAAGAAAAACTGCCTCACAGGGCACCACACTGAGTTGGGGGTCTTTGTGGCATTTACATCATTCATGTGGGAGCAAAGCAGAAGAAGTTAGTCACACATTAGTAACCAAGCTCTCTAGATCCATCTGTGGAACAGTTCTTAGACGATTTTATTGATGATATGATAGAGTAATGATTGATAATAACACACAATATGGAAAGCAGCATGCCCGGTTGATCATTAAAATGTGAATGACAAGAAATAACAGATTGCAATGTGCTTAATACAATGAGTTTTCCAGTACCCAAAATATATGATTTGTCTCTAGCCTTGGAAAGGCGTCCAGTCTTTTATATTAATTAAAAAATATTTTCATACAATAATTTTTAATGATACTTTCTTTTGCCCAAATATTTCCTACCTTCCTACAAACCTAACTTTATGTTCCTTCCCTCTTTCTCTTAAAAAAAGGAAAAACAAACAATATGACAAAAAATACTAAAACAAATAACAAAAACTCCACAAAAAAATGAGTTTCTTTTGTGTTAGACAACTTCTCCTGGGCATGAGGCATGCTTTGGAATGTGATTGTTAAAACCCAGTAGCAATCCACTGAAGGGACATGATTTTCTCTTTCCAGCAGGTATCAATTGCAAATTGTTTCTTTTTTGATTTTTCAAGTCAGGGTTTTTCTGTAGTTTTGGAGCCTGTCCTGGGGCTAGCTCTTATAGACCAGGCTGGCCTTGAACTCACAGAGATCCACCTGCCTCTGCCTTCCAAGGGGATTAAATGCGTGTATTACCATCACCCAGCTACAAATTGTTTCTTGGTGATGGGTAGGACAATGTGTCAATGTCCCCTTCCACTGTTGAAAGGACCTGCTTGTTTGTCCTGGCCACTCAGCCCTGAAATAATCATACAGAAACTATATTATTTAAATCACTGCTTGGCCTATTAGCTCTAGCTTCTTATTGGCTAACTCTTACATTTTAATTTACCCCTTTATAGTAATCTATGTATCGCCACATGACTGTGGTTTACCGGGTAAAGTTCCATCTGGCTCTGGCGGGACTACAGGGCTTCTCTCTGACTCCACCCTTTTTTTCTCCCAGCATCAGTTTAGGTTTCCCTGCCTACCTCTATTCTACCCTGTCCGGCCAGACCAGCATTTTTTATTCATTAATGGTAATCATAGCATTCAGAGGGGAATCCCACATCATTCCGCAAACAGATTTTTTTTTTCCATTTTGAACCTATGCAGGTCTTGTATGTGTTGCTGGGACTCTGTGGGACTCTGTGGGACTATGTGGGACTATGTGTGTGTCAACCCTTTGTGTCTGGAAGATGTTGTTTCCTTGGAGCCATCCAGTGTTTCTGGCTCTTAGAATATTTTATGTGTGTTCTTGAGTAGATGAGTTTAATATAGTCATTTTTAAAATAAAAATATAGACTATGAAACCCCCTTTAACAATTTTTCACAAACATCTCAAGAAAGAAAACCTTCATATTTCTCCCTCCTTCACGGTTTCCTTTAAGCCAAGAGCATCACTACAGGGTAGAGAGCTATACAGTAACATGTAGCAAAATGCAATCTTTCTTACCTGTTAAATTCAAAGATGCCATACGTCTGCAAGGAGTCATTGTGTAATAAACCATACATAGCATCATGAGTATGCATATACTTAGACAACGGCATCTTTTTCAGGCCCTTAAGCTATGCAATTTGAAAAAGAACTAATAAATGAGAAGAGAAAGAGGAGGAGGAGGAGGAAAAGAAAGAAGAGCCAGAGGAAGAGGAAAGGCAGTTAAGAAGAATAACGAGAAAGGAAGGGAGCTGGAGGATGGAGAGGAGGAGTAAGAGGAAGGAAAAGAAGATCCAACTACAAAAGGGTCAGAAAGTAAAAGGAAAGTAACAAATATGCAATGAGATATTTACATAATTCTTCCTGGATAATGTTTTTCATGAGATAATATTAGTTCAATGTTTTGACTTATTGCTAATTAATGCTGATAATTGAGTCCTACTCCCTTCACAGCTTATTGAGCCTAAGAAGAAGCACTCAAAACAAAACAAAATAAAACTACAACAATAACCCAAAAATGTCTTACATTTTCTTTAAAAACTATTTTCCATAAGTTTAAGGAGGGAGTGGGAGGGAGGACAGGGAGTGGGGGAGCAGGAGGGGAATGGGAGGAGGGAAGTGTAAATTTTTGAATGGAAAAATTAAGAAAAAAACTTTTTTCCAGGTACTATAAGGAATACAGGATTAATTCTACAAATTGAGAATTTTAATAATGGGAAATAATGTATGAAATGAATAAAAAAAACAAGACAAAACAAAGAACAACTTTATGTGATTATGTGTTCTGGACTTTGGAAATTAAAATAAGAAGCCAGTACAACACCAACAACAACAACAACTTGGGGAAATTTTACATAGAGGAATTGTATGGGAGAGAGAAGACTGAGAGCTTCTCTTCCCTATAAAGAAGAAATTACATGGGCAAAACAGGAAAGGATCCAGGAGAGAAATTCTGGAGGTGGGACCAGCTGGGAATGAAGAGTTGGTGACCAGTAGCAAACACAGTATAGAGTTACAAGGACAGCACAGGGATTTCACAGGTTCCCCAACTACTTTAGAGGCTTTACAATTGAAGTCAATAATTAAGTCATTCAGACACAGGAGTTCAACTTGTAGGAATATACCTGAATTGGGCTAATATGAAAACAAATTATGTTAGCCCACAAACAATCATTGCTTTCAAGGTAAAAAGAATTGTGAAACTACAGATATTTTCTGTGATCTTCAAAAGAAGACTTTAGGTACATTGTAAGTAAAATATTTCTTTGTACTATAAATGATGTAAATTGTGCTTACTAATAAGAAGGTGTGCTAGTGGCATAGTTTTAGGTTAAAACTAGATTAACAGGAATTATGTGAACATTAATTCACAAAATATTTATAACTGACTTTTTAGGAAAATAGTCTTTGTTTATCATTTTAAAATATCACCAACAAATACATTGTCAATAGGAGAAATGTGCACTCAGGACCTACACTAGGTATTTGATAACCCTTGGCTTTGTTGGAATGTATTAGAATATACAGGTATCAAATCTTCATTTCTAAACTGCCCATCGTTCTGCCATGTGATTAACTTTTTAGTTTGCACCAATGCCCTAGAGATGATCTGTTAAAAACAGAAGCACCAGCATGATAGTCTCTGATAAGGTTATCTGTATAAGTGGCTGCGGGTGGATATAGTTTTATTTATTTCCCCACTATAACCTCTATGTTTTCATAAAGTGGGGGTGTCATAAGTGATAGCTATAGATTGTGTACTCTGGGAATATGCTTTGTTAACTATGTTTCTCTGAAGTTACCAAGTGACACTCCCCGACCTGACCCTATCACTTTTGTTATTCAATGCTTCTTTGCTTATCAACATAAAGAGCTAGATGGAAGATTACAAACTTGAACTTTCTACATTTTCTAGCTAAGCTATTCCAGTTACTTTACAAAAGTTCATGTGATTATTATCCATTCTACCATAAAAATGGTTATTATAGATGCCTTATATGCATTCATGCACTCATTTACTTACTCTTTCTCTTTTCTCTTTCCATGTAACCTTTATTCTTTACTGCTTTTCTTATTAATATTGTTCAGTGAGTCATGCATTTATTCACTGGATAATTAGCTTTTGAATCCTACAAAACACCAGACATTGATGTGTCAAAGACATAAAATGAATTTGACAGAAAGTGTTTCCTCAAGGAATCTGAAGTCTAATTGGAATCATAGAAACAAAGATACAAAGTCTGTGTTTATGATTGTGTGCTTTTAATGTTTTACAATGTTGATTTTACCTGACATAAAACAAAACTATGAAACAATAATAGTCATTTTCCCCATGTTATCCAAACTTCTGGTGTTAGGAAATTATTATTAGCACTTGGGAAGTTGGTACAAAGTGCCAAGGACTTTTGCTGGAATGTAACTGATATGAAATCTAAAAAGCTAGACAGGGCATTCAGGTGGAACATCAGGTCAAACACAAGGAGGGAATCAGAAAATAGACAGGTACGTGAGAGGATTGGAGGCATTGAAGAGGAGCTGGAGAAGAGTAAAGGCTAGAACACAGAAGGGTAAAGTTAGAGACCATGTAGGAAACCCTCTCTAGGGTGAGATACAGCTCCTTGGGAATATTTGGCTTAGTTTTCCAAGTTTCTGCTGCCCAATGCTAACACATATTTTGTTACATGATATTGTTGCCCTAATAATCTGATGGTGACTAAATCTTTTTCTGGGTTATGTAATGCTTGAGATTATTGATAAATGCTATAGTGGGCTGTTTATACGTGGCTATCTATTGAATAGCACTTAAGCAAGTTGTCTGTCTTAGGAAAAGGGGATCCTACCTTCAGCTCCAGCCTTTCGGGACCTCTTCTCTACTTGTTATTTGATCTTATAGCAAACCTCCTTCAAGAGAGAGATGTTCACAAGATCTGTTGCCCACAAATCATTAATCCCAACTCAAAACCTTAGAGATGCCTTCAGTTCTAGAATTTTCTGCCCAAGTAGTCTCAATTATCTTTTCAGGATTACTGTGTGACTCTCTAAAAGGGTATTCAGGTTATTTTTCTGGTTGCAGACAAAGCTGAATACCATACGCTCTTGTCAGTAAACACAAGCTTATAGCTTTTATAATAACAATGCAATACTTTACTTACAACATATCTAAATGTCATCTTTTGGAGAACACCTAGAATATCTCTTCTGTCACAAACTTTCTTAACCTGGAAATGTTGAAAATTTGGGGGCAGTGGCTGATTCTCTGTTAATCCAATTTGGGTAAATTTTTATAGACTGAATCTCTATGATTAATGTAGATGAAACTTAGAGAAATATTCCTATGTTTTCAACACAGAAGCATCATCAGCTATATACATGATGCCATGGACAGGAAAGGAAGAGGCAGAGTACAACTAGGTCTGAGAGGTATTGCCACAGCCCAGTGATAAATACATAGCTGTTCTGGTATAGAATCCATAGGAGTCTAAGCCTTGTAAATTTAAACATGACTTTGTTGATCATTGTGAGGTATAACCATTAGTGAATTAAGATCAATGGTGAATGAGAGCTGGTCATATAGTTTCAGGAGAAATGTGTTCAGCTTCTTTGACAACTCAACATTAAATGTCATCATATTGGGTGCTTGAAAGTGGATGTGACACATAATTGATATAGAAATGTCTACAGTAAAATCACTTTTTATTTCTTCTTCTCCTAAGAGTTAACATGCCAGGATTATTAGAAAGTTGTTAGATTGTGTACTTTCACTAAATTATCAGATTTCCTTTGTACATCCTTTTAGAATTTTCTTTTTGAGATATAAATAAGATATAATATTGAGTTCTATATAAACAAGAGGTAGATGGAGACAAATTATAGAATTAGAAGGAAAATTGGAAGGTAATAGTTTGATTTAAGGGACTCTATTCTTGAAATCTTAACTTAAACCTGATATTTCACCAGGAAGTCTTTGACTCCTATTTCTAAATGGAGTTTAAAGAAATGTTTATAAAATTAGTATTTTCAAGTTTAAGTTAATTTGAGAAGAGAACACTGCTTAGAGTAGTACACTATCTGCAAATAAAAATTCAAGGAAATTATTTTTTAAAAAAATGATTGTCTCAGAGATTCTGACTGAGGATATCTTAGTAAGAGCCAAAAATTAAATTTTTACTAAACTGATCAGTTCCTTTTGATAAACGTGCCTCCTAGTGCTTTAAAAATATTAGGTTATCAAAACATCAGCCTAATATCAGCATTTTATATACATATACTTATTATATGCATATTATATATGTATATGTGTATATATATGCGTGTCTGTGTTTGTATGTTGGGCGCCCATCTGTTGTAGGGCTTTGTGTTTGTATGTTGGGCGCCCATCTGTTGTAGGGCTTGTTTTTAGGCTGCCTGGCAGCTCAGACTCCAAAAATAACCACACAAAAACCATATTATTTAAATCACTGCTTGGTCCATTAGGTCTAGATTCTTATTTGCTAACATCTTAATTTAACCCATTTCCATTAAACTGCACATCACCATGAGGTAGTGGCCTGCCAGCAAAATTTCAGCACATCTGTCTCTGGCAGTGGTTCCATGGCTTCTCCCTCACTCTGCTTTCTTTCTCCCAGCATTCAGTTTAGTTTTTCCCACCTACTTAAGTTCTGCTCTATCAACAGGTCAAGGCAGTTTCTTTATTCACTAATGGTATTCACAGCATAGAGGGGAATCCCACATCATGTGTTTGTATGTAAAATATGTATGATATATATGTATTAGTGTTTTGAGAGTGGTGAATATGTTTTGATAATATACCCCTAGCCCAGCTCTTCAGAAATCCATTCCCCTTTCCACTCAACTTGTTTGTTTTTTTTTAACACATCAAGACCAAATTTTTCATGCCAAATATTCTTGGATGTGTGGTCTCCCACTGGATTGCTATTGACTTACGAGTGGCTACACTCCTAAAAGAAACTGTCTCTACCCTTTCTCAGACATTAGCGATTATGAATAGATCCTTAAGTAGGCAGGGGATTGTGTGTCCAACTCTTCTTTCTGTGTTGGGATTTGATTTGGCTTGGGTTTGCACAGGATTTGTTCATGCTGTCACAACCATTTTACGTTCAGATGTGTAGCTATTCTGCTGTGTCTATAACACATAATTTTCTTGGAAACACCTACTGCTTTTTAAACTTTATCTGCCCTCTCTTCTGCAATGGCCCTGAACCTTGTAAGGAAAGGATCCATTATATATGCTATACATAGGGTTGAGCCTTGTTCAAGCTTATTACCTGCCCTAGATCAGTCTTGAGTATCAGAAACAGTACCAGCTTGGATCTTCATATTATAACAATAAGGTCAAATTGCTATAATTAAATTATAGTCAAATTCCAAAGTGTAACAAAGAGCACAGTTAAAAACTGGTAATATTTGTGGGTCAATAGGACTTCATTGGCCAACAATTCTAAAAAACAACCTACTCCATACACAGGATTTTTATTTGTTAGCCTCTGATGTCTACTAGGGGCATTGCTGACCTGGTATAGAGTAATTCTCTTTTCACTCATTTTATATATGTCTCTGTGGATATTTTAGAAAGCTTCTATATGATATTTTTAAAAGATCTTTAAGGGTTATTCTAATATAGTAATATCAATACAGATAAGTAAATAGCAGTAATACCAACTTGTTGGAGTACTATTTCAGTTATTTGTTATTCCAAAATTCATTTTCCTTCACTGACTAGATTCTGACCAACTCACACCAACACATGGGTTTATAGTCTGAGATGCAACTTCTCTGAATTTGTTCTTTAATGTGCTAACTCCAATTGGGACTATATTCGGAAGAGGGCCAAATGACTGTAATTAAAGTTAAATAAATTTTACTGAACAAAGAGAAGGAACCCCAAGAGTGTGGCTACATTGAGAAAATGCAATAAGTAAACGCAGCAATATAGGAAGTAAGGTCTCATTTGAAACCTATCTTGATTTCACCTTGACTTTGACTTCAGCCGTTAGAAAGAAAATTCCTACTGTTTCTATTGATACCTTGTCATGGAAACACTCTGGGGCAAATTCTGCTGGCTAAAAAATTCTTAAAATTGATGAGCAGTGGACAGAGTCACCATGATTATTGACTTTGCCAATTTTATGATAAAGGTATTTCATTGATCATCCAATAAAAAGATCAATATTTAATTCCATCCAATCCTGACACTAGAATGACTTCAACTGACTAAGTCCAGTGCTCTTCTTTCTTCTTGTTCTCTAACAGGTATTGTTAAGATGTGTCCTCTGCTTCTTTTCACTGTGTTTTGTGATTCAATTCATCTCTCTCCAATGAAATTATCATTTCCTTCTTTATTTAACATTTCCTCACAAAACAACCAACACATTTCCCTTTGTTGTTACTAGTTTGAGACACACTTCAATATGGCGTATACTCCGATACATTCTGTACTAGTTTCACAGTTCAGTTTCCACAAAAGCCTATCTGTCTCGTTTCTGTGAATGCAGGCCAGGCAGGAGCTGTGGATGAGGGGAGCACCTACTGTGTACCTTCTTAAGTGAATGTCCCTCCAGCTGTGGCTTCACAGAAATAGAAATGACAAAATGGGAATGAATGATGCAAAAGAATCTCTTTCTCAGGGAAATTCGTGGCAGGTAAAAGAGTTGTTTTCCTCCAGGAGGTTGTATGCTTGATTAAGAGAGGAATGTTTACCTCTTGACTTCAATGGATAACTGAATGTCTACACTTATTAAAATAGATGTAGTAGCTTCTATACAATGTGATTCAATGTTCACTTCTTTGGAATACAGAATATTTTCCCTACTCACTTTTCAATTGTGTGTATCTGTTATAAGTATGTTAGTTTTAAGTAAGCTATTTCTAAAAGCCCAAGGAGGTATATTTTTCACATTTCTTTTTATTTGCCGTGATATAAAAGGAAACCTCTGTCTCACTCACCACGATTATTAAGTCATTTCTCCACAGGTTTCCAGGGACCGTCTGCTAACTAATTTCCATTTTCAGTGGCTGATGACTGTGTTCATTCAACTAGAGTGATGGAGTTTCTTTTCAATGGTTTTAAAATAGGGTCTTTTATAGAAGGTTTCTGCATATCACCGTTGAAGGTGCAGTATGCCATTTGTTTTTGTTAAAAGTTTCATTCAGGTCATAAATGACTGACGACGCCTACCTGGCAAGTTCTGCCCTAATTCCTGGGAATTTAATGCTGCAGGCGTTTAGCCTTCAAGTATCATATAGAATGAAATGTAAGAATATTTATTGTTAGTTAGGACTTTTCCTTCTTGTCGAATATTTTATTCAAGGTATCCTGTTATGTGATTCCCATTTTCCAACTGAATAAACTAAGAACCTGAAGGGGAGGCATGTTACCCTGGTAATAGAGTGGGACAAAAAGGAAAGTTACTCCGGTTTCCACCATTACAACAAGAAGAAAATAGGTTTTAATTTCAGATCTGTCTAACATATTGAGGTCCCAAATAACACACAGCTATCGACCTAGCACCTTTTCACGGAAATAATTTGTTAGTTCTTTTACAATCTTTACGTATAGGTTAGTAATTTAAACAAATGCATTATATTTTAAAATGCTTTCCAGTGTTTTCTTTCCTGCATTGTATAGGCCTTGTGATATTTCTGAGCAGGTTACTCTTCACTCACTGTTTATCAGGTAAAGTCTATAACTCAGAATGGGGTGGAGGGTTGTTGTTTCATTAGTTTAAAAAGTTTAAATCCCTAAGAAGGTGAGAGGTCTTTAATAGCAGAAACAAGAATGTATGACTAAAATTTCCCTGCTTGGAAAGGGAATGTTTAATCATGATGGTTGAATCGTATTGGACACTTAATACACCCGCCATGCTTTAAACAGCTTCCTTGTGAATTGGTGAGCTCCTTTTTTACAAATGAGAAACTGAAACTCTAGAGACAATGAGTAAAGTGCCCAGGTGCACAGTTAGATGTACAATCTAGCGTCAACCAGTCCAGGTGTCTAGCATTGTGTCTTATAATAAAAAGTATTACCACTAGTTGTAGAGGAGAGTCACGCAGAGAAAAGAACTATGGATATACTATGTACTATTTCCTTATTTGAGACTCCATAGTTCCTCAATCATCTTTCAACTATGCTACAGAGAAAAGAAAGAAGAAAATAAATGTATATTTGGAATGAATCTGAAAGCAGAGGGCATTTATTCCCTATTCCTTAGGAAATGTGAGGTACAAAAGTGTCCTAGGGTAGATATTGCTTTACAGTTGACTTAAGAGTTCATTACTGAGTAGAGAAGGAATAAGGGTTAAGTCTGTACAGAAAAAAAAACCTCTAAACCATGGAAATTCAAATAAATAAGCATTTATATTTAACCCAACTACCCCAGTTATTCTATACCGTAGAATTATCAGGGAGCAAGTTTGCCACCACCTTCCCATGATTCTTGTTTCAATGGCTTTACCATGGAGGAAGTAGCAACAAAAGATGAAAGAACAGGACCACTACCAGAGTCTTCTGTATACACTACCAGTGACTTCTGTATACAGTTCAAAGTCCAGCACTCAGCCACATAGCCATATATTCTTTGCAAATGTGCAGAGAAATGTGGTTTCTATTAGGCACATTCCTACACTCAAACACTGTTTTACTCAGATGAAGAGAGAATGCATATTGTGTAATAACTGGTGGTCTCAATATGCAGTCTTATACAGCCGGAGTAGATGAACTAAAAAATATAGGATTTTTGGGCAGCCCAAACATTGCAGGAGAGAGGTAATTTGTGGCTCTTTAAAATCACCATGATCTGAAAGTATATGAGGAATTCTTGAATTTTAAGTGGCTCAAAAGTAGTTTGAAAAATATTGACACTCAGATGAGCGTGAAACCAAGAGAGTGGCACAGCATTGCATTGATCTGTGTGGAATAAATGCATGGAGTGATTTTTTTTATAGTAGGATGCCATGTAAGACCATCCCAATCATTAAATAACTCTTAAGTTCCTGAGGCTTCAGCATAGTACTAGGGAAAGTTAGAGGATGCCAGCTGAGCTGAAATTCAACGTGTTATACCACTATACAATTGGGTGTAGAAATCCATTCAAAAGCAAGGCAAGCATTTTTTTACATTGAAAATTATAAATTGGAATTCATAAAAAGTCTGGGTGTAAGTAGAAAGAATAATACATCATTACATATAAATCTTGCTGGGTCAAGTTCCTGCACAGAGCCTAACATATATTGTTTCAGAACCCTTCGTGTTCATTTATTTTTATTACAGGGTCTGTACAAATTGGTGAATCTCAGATTTGTCAATGTATGTGAGCATTTTGTCATATAAATAAACAACTCTACTATGAATTAGAATTATTTTCTTAAATTCAACTATAGTAGTTTGATAGGGATAGTAACATTGATTACATGTCTTAGAACACAGAAACTTATTTCCTTACAATTCCAGAGGTTTACTCTGACATCTCTCTCCACTAACCTAGACATCATTTCCTTGTGTCTTGATGTGATGGGTTTCGTTTGCTTTTGAATTGTAATTTCATCTCTTTTTATAATGATATCAGGCATATTGGATTAGGAACCACTCTAATGACCTCATTTTAATTTGATCACTCCCCTAATATTTATTTCTTGCAATTTCTCAGGATTTCTTCTTTGCAGATATGTATGTATACATGTGTGAGGAGGTACTCATGCATGTAGAGACCATAGGTAACTGTCAGGTGTTTTCTACTGCTTTCCACTGTATTTTTGAGACAAAGTCACTTTTCCTGAACCCAAAGCTCATCAATTGCTTAGACTCACTAGCTAGAGAACCTATCTGCCTGTCTTATTGCCTCCAAATACTAGAGTTACAGATGCAAGCTAATCTACATTAATACAAAAGCTACTCTACTTTTACATGGGACATGAGATTCTCAGATGAGGTTCTTCCTTCCTTCCGTCCTTCCTTCCTTCCTTCCTTCCTTCCTTCCTTCCTTCCTTCCTTCCTTCCTTCCTTCCTTCCTTTTTTCCTTTCTTCCTTTCTTTTAAGACTGTCTTTTAATTGCAGCATTTCTTCCTTCCCATTTCTCCCTCCAAACTCTTCCATATCACCCTCCATGCTCTTTATGTCCAGTTTATGCAACAGTCCAGTCAAGAGCAGGTTCTTGCCCAAATGGCTATCAAACTCTCTAAGGAGCCTCTTTGATGCCCATCTTCCTCTTGAAGTAGCTGGTGCTGCCAGGAGAAGATGTGTCTCATTTTAATGAAAAGCCCTAAGTTACTAAATATTTTAAATGCCATATTCTGTTGTATTTGAAAGATATGAAGAATGTCTATTTAACTGAAATATATCTCTATATAATCTAGAAAATTTAACTAAAACCAAACGTTGGGTACCAGATAAAGCACAAAGCAATTCCACACCAGTTTGGTTTCGAATGGTTATTTATTTGAGGGGAAAAACTTACAGAACACCGTCCTACATGACAGCCAGGAAAGGAGTATAGTTGTTGGAGCAAGAGAGCAAGGAGAGGACTGCTGCTGCTTTTTAAAGAGAAAGAGACCACGCTCCAGTGGGCTGGTATCTCAGTGGCTATTGGCTGAAGGAGCTCCCACAGCATTCAATTACATCCAGCTATTCCCATTTAGCCTCCTTCCACTGCCTTCTGCATTTGCTCCTCTCCCCTTTCCTAGGCTCAAGTTCTTATTCTTGTTCAGCAAGCATGTTGCTCACTGGGACATCTTCTTTTTTCAACTATTTCTTAAAAGTCCTTATTTTCAAGTTATACAATATAATGTTCTTGGTGTTTAGGCTATTAATATATTAATTTAGGGGCTATGGAATTCAGTTCATAGCACCAACTGTACACCAAAATTTGCCTGTGCTATTGTACTGCATGATAGCACATTGGTACTGGGAAAGTCCTAGTGTCATAATCGTCTTCAGCGATTATTGATCAAGCATCCTCTATGTGACAGACTCCCTGTTAGGATTTGTAGCATCATAAGACCCAGTAAGGTGCAAAGCTTTTCATTAACTCTGTTTTTTGAATATAGAAATGCTGCACCAGACAATCTATTCCACTTGCTCTGTATTGAAATTTATCCCTCTGTAGAGGTGGAAAAGGATCCAAATACTTAAATTATAAATGAGCCTACTGCATTAAACGTAAGAAGTATTTGATAAACATATGTGATATGAATGAATATGAGAACAAAATATTACTGTTGAAGTCCTTTGTGATTGAATCTAGTTTATGATAGTGAGCAGCTGTGCAACCCCAGATACCTATGTAACATCTCTTCAAAATAAGGATGTCGATTATTCATAAAGCTCTATTAAAAAATAAGCCATAAGACAAGAGTAAATTATTAAACCATAATCATACAACACAATACTTCTTTTTAGAAATTGTATTGATATTACTTGTAAATACTCTTAATTAGCTCTGTGTGTATTCATTTCACTCAGGATTGCATCTTCCAGGATGTCAGAATCTTGTGCACAGTTTTGTTTTTCATAGCTAATATTCTTTTTGCTAGAGTTCAAGACCACCAGAATACTACCCCATCAAAATCTGTCTTGTCTGCATACCTTTCTATGCAGAATTTCCTCTTTGACCAATTAATTTAGAGCAATGGTTCTCAACCTTTCTAATATTGTGGCCTGTTTATACAGTTCCTTGTGTTGTGGTGCTACTTCATAACTATAAGTTTACTACTGTTATGAATCATAATGTAAATATCTATGTTTTCTGGTGGGTGGTCTAAATTGACAGCTCTGAAATGGTCATTTGACTTCCAAAGGTGTTGCAACCCACAGGTTGAGAAATACTTATTTAAAGAAATCAAGGAAAGGTCATCTTACTTCTCTCTGATGAGCAATATTACATCCTTTGTGTTCTTAAAAATATCAAATTATTGTTTGTGTTGGCAATAGGAATAGTCCACAGACAGGAAGATATGTTTTTTATTGATTCTGTTTACTCTGTTTTGATTCAATTTAGTTCATGTTGTGTTGCTAAAACAAAATAATCTAAAACCTCAGTGGCCAAGTAAAATTTGTTTTTTAATTACCACTATGCACTCAAATGAAGAAGGAATGGGATTTCTTTTTTTTTCTTTGTTCTTTCGTGTACCAGTGCAGCAGAGACTTTCCTCTGACATATGCTTATACTGGAAATAGATGCTATTAGCAAATTGCATGACCTGTACATTTAATCTTAGAATTTCTTCCAGGAGATCACCTTGACCTCTTCCTGTAACATCTAGATGAAAGAAAGTCATGGAACTATTTTACTCTTGCCAAATGCCAAAAAGAAGATAGGTGAAAATACCATTGAGCTGCAACAAAGCCTATCACTTACAAATTCACCCAATACTTTGTGTGTAATGAGAACCTACTATGTAAATTAAAAATAGATAAAAATTTCCCACACTGAGGATGTAGATGTGAATAGACACAGCCTTACATTCCTAAGCTTCACGTTCTAATGTCTGTGTAGTATTCTCTGGGTATGTACATAATGAAGAATTTCAAGTAGGCAAGATAGATAGAAATAGTCTTGTTGGAGAGAAAAGGCCCCGGAGAAAGAGAATAATGGTATTCTTATCAATACCTCGGGAAATAATGACTGAAAAAGAGAAAGAAAGCAAGGGAAGTAGTCAATGATTTCAGTGAGGTAAAGGGGAGGGTATATCATGTCAGTAGAAATGCTACTAGACATAGGACATCACTTTCTCTTGTAAATAAATAGGGAGGTTAATCAATTTATATTTTAAGCATTAAATACCCTAGGGAAAACAGAATGGCAGGAGCAGAGAGACCATTAAAATCTCATTATTATAGTTTGAAAGACTGAACGCATAGTAATATCAGAAATGGTTAAAGAATGCCAAGAATGTCTTAGAATACAGGTTTAACAAGACTTGTGAATGGGCTGTCTTTCGCATACAGAGTGGAGTTTAACCTTGCTAAGAATGAATTTTACAGGCCACTCATATTTAACTATATTGGTCCTTAATCCTCTGTATGTATGTTTGTTTGTTTGTCTAGTCGCCCATTAGTCACCATTTTCCCCAACTCTTTACTAAATCTTCAACAGGGCACAAAACAAAGAACCCAGAAAATCAATACTTTTGCTGGCAGTGCCTTTTTAAAAGGGCATTACTTATTTATTTTACATCCCTACCACATTTTCCCATCCCTCCTCTAGTCCCATTCCCTCCCCTAACTTTCCCTCCAGTCACTCAGTCCACTCCTCCTCTACTTCTCTTCAAAAATTGGCAGGCTTCCCAAGTGTATCCACAAAGCATGGCATATCAAGTTATGATAAAACTAAGCACATCTCCATGTTTTAAGGTTGTTCAAATCAATTCAGTACAAAGAATATTTTCCCAAGTGCCAATCAAAGTGTTAGGGGCAACCTCTGCTTCCATTGTTAGGAGTCCCACAAGTAGGCCCGGCTACACAGCTGTAACATATATGATTACGTCCTTGGTCAGTCCCTTTCATGCTCTCTGGTTTTTGTTCAGACTCTGTGAGTTCCTATGAGCCAGGTTAGTTGTTTCTGTGGGTTCCCTTGTGATGTTCTTGTCCAATCTTTCTCCTACAATTGTTATTCCCTCTCTTCACCAGGATTCGCTCAACATGGCCTAATGTTTGGCTGTGAATTTCTGCATCTGTTTCCATCAGTCACTGGATGAAGGTTCTCTGATGACAATTGGGGTAGTCACATTTGTGAAGTGTTCAGATCAACTTATGAAAAGTGACCTTATAGCAAGATTTGACACACTCTAGTGTATAATCCATCTGTATTTCTTTGGAAATAATTCTTTGTTAAAAGAAAAACAATCTTGTTTTACATGCCAATCCCAGTTTCCTCTCCCTCCCCTTCCCCTCACCCAGCCCCCATTCACTCCTCAGAGAGGATGAGACCTCTCATCGGGAGTTAATAAAGTCTGTCATATCACTGAAGGCAGGACCAAGTTCTTCCCTTCTGTATCTATCCTGAGCAAGAATATCCAGCCACAGGGCATAGGCTCCAAAGAGCCAGTTCATGCACTAGGAACAAATACTGGTTCAACTGCTAGTGGCCCCACAAACTTCCCAAGCCACACAAGTGTCATCCACACCCAGAGGGCCTAGTTTGGTCTTATGCTTGTTCTCCAGTGGTCAGTTTGGGGTCAGTGAGCTCCCACAAGTTTGAGTCAGCTGTGTGTGTGGGTATCTCTCTCATGGTCTTGTCCCATTGGCTCATAATATTGCTTCTCTCTCTCTACAGATCGAGTTGGGTAAAGGACACAGAGGGAGAGTAAGAAAAGAGATACCTTGAGAGAGGGAGCCATTGTGGTAATAATTCTTATTTAATCATAGCTCCACATATTCTTTTAAGTATTATTCATAAGTTCTTTCTCGCTAAAAAGACAGTGTTGGCTGACAATAGTGGAGACTAGTGAATCTATAGGCCAAAGACAGTCAGCATTTAATTTTTTGAGGAAAAAAATTCCAACCTCAGGTTTGCAGAATGGCGAATGACCAATAGCAAAAGTATTTATAACTTTGATCTGGAGGTTCACAAAAACAATTCTTCTTAGTCGTTCTGAAACTGCAGCTTCCTAAGGCGAGAAAACAATACCTTTAGTTGATTAGCGTGTGAAACCTGCTTAACAAACTAACACATCCCAGTAAACCTGCCTGTAAGACAGCATCAGCTCAACTGGATTACTTTAATTTTGTGCATGGCAAAAATAAAGAGAGAGAGAGAGAGAGAGAGAGAGAGAGAGAGAGAGAAAATAAAAAAGATCATCTTCGAACATGTGTCAGCTGGTCAATCCCTTATGAAATTGGGAGAGACACAGCATCACAGAGAGTTTCTCCAGACCCAAGTTCTGATGTGTTGACTTTGCCAACTCTTGAGTCTGTGTTTGCTTTATCATGACAATAAAGTTATTGCAAGTGAAGTTTACTCAAATTGGCAGACACCAAGGAACTTCTACTAATGCTGTCTGAGTACATTTTTATTTATAGGAATCAGCATAGAGTATTATATTGGAACATTGAATAAAGGTCAAAAAAATTCCACACACTGAGCAAGAACCCTCAACAGAGCAGCAAACGGACCGGCAGTTGTCCACCCATTTGCCTTTTGTAGAATACAGCATGAACGATGCCCCTTGGAAATGGCTGTCCCTCAAACAGAGATGACCGGAAGAAGCACTTACCCCTCCAAAGTAAAACAAAATAAAACAAAAAAGTTTGTCAACCTTGTGTTCAAATTTAGAGCATTTAAACAAGTTTCAAAATGTATCTCTACATTAATGACAAAGACAGAATTCTATTTTGCCTACCATAGAAATCTTAAAGTCTTATCGTTATTCAGTTATTTAAATTTGGGGAATAATGAAACTTTAGTCCTCTTTGGCGTCCACCCATGTTTATTGACTCTATGTATGCATCATAAATTGGGTAAATGAAAAGTCTCAAAAAGAAAGGAACAAGCATCCTGCTTTTCAAGAAGACACAACTTGAAAATGGAAGGAGAATGAATTAAAAAATATTTTATTGATGACACAATGAGCCTCATATTGCTCATTCATGCCTAAGTGGTCACACACAATGTTTATAAACAATACAAAGCTGAGTTTTTCTGTTTTTCTGTTTTTGTGACTGTTACTGATTAAGAGACTTAAAGAAAATTTGACAGGACATCTGAATGAGGTTTGAAAGGAGAAAATCACTGACACGAGAGCTTTTGTAAATATTAATTTGATTAACGATAGCCTCTATTGTTTAGATCACAACCAGGTAACTGTATCCATGTTTTAACTACTGTATTCATGGAACAGTAACACAAGTGAGTAGCGGGAACTGAGATGGTATGTTGTGCAAACCCAAAATACCTGATCTGCTGGTTTAAGAAGAAATGTACTGACCTTGCTTGAGAGGATTGAAATCTAGTAACAGAGGGATGAATAGCAAGAACATATTTGTAATAAATTAATTAGGATATCAAAATATACCTATTGTTTGCCTTCCTGATATGATTTCTAAAACAAAGCTTTCGTAGATTAGAATTATACATTAAGTAATCATCACATGACAGCTTGGGACATTGATTTTCTTCCCAGGGAATTGGCGATGGACTCATCTACAAATGACACGGTGATAAGATTGGAGAGCAAAAGCCCTTCTTGCATGAAGCAGGGACCTGGGCTGGTATGTACTCTGTCTCTAAGTTGTCATTCACAAGCTGTCATTGAAGAATCAGCATCTTCTTACATAGCATTTCTAACTTTCCCAAAAGTTCTAGCTCTTTCTTAGGAATGGGAAACTAGACTGTGTTTCTTTTTATCAGTTCTCAAGGTTTGTCTTAATTTCTTCATTTAGCCTACGTGTGATCCATGTTTTAATCCACTAAGGTCTCATGATAAAGACGAGAAAGAGTACAGGAAATTTGTCGTCGCCATAACTATGTTCTAAACCAATCTAGGGCTCCTGGAGAATAGAAAATCATACTTCCTACACCCCATTCTTTTTTTTTTAATTTAGAGAGACAAAGTTTTAGAGGGCTACATTATCCACAAAAATATCCCAAGTACTCGTACGCTGCCCAGCTGTGAAACTAGGCTTATCTCATGTATAATGCACCAACTACCAAGCTGTGGAATTTCAAGCAATCTTAAGAATTGTGGGTACAGATGAACACATTTCCCTACGAAGGTAGTAGTAAATGATGTTCATGCAAATATGCTGGAGATATTTGCATTCTGATATTGGAGTCCTCCAGTCTCTATCCGGGACCTGAAATAAGCTTTGTGTCTCCAAGTATTTTCACTTTAGTGGGGGTATTCTGTAAATCTAGAAAGGGGGAGTAGGTAGTCCCAGATTTTTAAAGACAAATACTCAACAGGTAAAAATATTTTTTAAATGAACATGACAATTGTAATTAATAATGAGGTCTTTGGCAATGGTTCTTTGGTTCATGGGAAGGAAAATGTTACAAAATCTAGAAACTCTTCTGCAAACAGTTAAAATAAACCTTTTATATGTATATGTGTGGGAGTCCATATATGCATAGACTTATCTTTCAATTGAGAAACTATAGATATCACATTTGCTCTCTTTTATGCTAATGGTTATTGCTCTGTGTCCTTCAGGAGGGAATTTCATGGGTTGTGCTCCTCTTGCAGTCACAGCAGATGGAGGACTCAATGTTTATATCAAGAAGAATGCTATATGTCCCTCAGTTCATGGAAACTTCAAGTCTAGAAAATGGAGAAGTCTGGTTAATATCTCCAGAGACCCACAGGGAGTGTCACGCTCCATAAAATTACTTATGCATTTATATACAGTGCATGATCATCTCCTGGCAAGAGGACATAAGTTAAGCACCTTCTATATGCAGCAGGGAAAAACCCTTCGGCAAAGAAGTCTATCCATTGGCATGCACACATTACAGTAGCTTTAGTTTTACTATGTCAAAAGGAACATTCACCATGCTTAATGAGAGTCATTGGATTAATGCAAGCTGTTTGCAGCAGGGGAAGGAATGTTCAGATGCTTGGGAAAACAAGGCACCTGGAGGGTATAGTGAAGGTCATTTACTCACACTGAAAATTCAGTTCATTTCATGCTTGCAAATCCAGCCCTTTTATTCATCTGGGGTGTGTGTGTGTGTGTGTGTGTGTGTGTGTGTGTGTGATATAAATATTTTTAGGAATGTAAATTGTCACACATATTCAATTAGAGTTATGAGAATTGAATTAGGAGAACAGAACTTCTTGTCACTTTTGACCAGACAATCCTTGAATTCTTTTCTTTCCTTAAAGAGTAGGACTTGGAAGACTGTGTGTCCATCTGTATTCCAGAATGACTATTATATGTGTGATAGTGCTATTGCTCTTCACACAAAGTTTTATACAATCACAAACTTTTATACAATTATGAATGGCTCTGAACTGGCAGCTAAGATAGCATCAATTTTGTGTTCAGCATCTTGTCCTCTTAGTGATTTAGGAAATATTGAAAATATTCTTATTGCACCAAAAGAACATTCTCCAAAACGAATCTGAAGAAAAATATACATGGTCTAATTCCAAAATTGACTAAAAATAAATTGATGCTCAGAAAACCTTTTCCAGCAGACCATGATATCTGTAATTTCTACAATATTTTGCTTTTAGGTTAAGATGATGTCTCATTTTTAAATATTCAAAGAGAGTGTCTCTTCTATGATGTGATAACCTTAAGACTGTGTGTGTTCTTTGGCATGGTGGATTTTAAAAATAATAATCATGCTTATTCCTTGAAATTTTCATACATTTATTAGTTTTTTTTGTCTTATTAATCTGCTACTACCTCCCTCCAACTTCTCCTAGTTCTCCACCCCATTTCCCTCCCAACTTCCCATCCTGTTTTGTTTTATTATTAATAACCCTTGAGTCCAATTAGTGTGACCATATGTGCATGGATGTGAGGCCATCCACTGGGGCATGGACAATCTACCAGGGTCATGTCCCCAAAGGAGAGTGACTTCTCATCCCTCAGTGGGCAGCAGTTGCCAGTAGTTCCTCCAATAGATTGGCTTGATCTTGTGCAAGTAACCACAGCTGCTATATTTTGACGTTTGCAGCAGCCATGTTATGTTCTGAAATCTGTACTTTGCAGATCTGCCCTCTGCTCCTACATTCTTTCTGTTCCCTCTTCTACCATGTTTCCTGCACCTTAGTTGAGGGGAGGTTGGTAGTGACGACCCATCTGTAACTGAGTTCTTATTTACTTATAGTTGGCACTTTGACCAGTTATGAGACTCGGTTAACCACTACCCACTGCAAAAAGCTGCATCTCTGACCAAAGGTTAGAGCAGCACAGACCTCTGGGTATAAACATAAGTATTGAGAAGACAGTGCGACAGCATAATCACTTAGCAAAAGAGCAACAAGAGGTTCTCTTCCAGGGTCTGTGATTTCTCCAGTCATGGGTTTTTGAATTTTATAGTATAAATCATGAATTTATGTTGCAGGTTTCATATCCAACTAGAAAAATGTTTACTCTACCCAGATCTGTTATACAAGTGGGCATATTTTGTCAGGCAGGTTGGGACTGTAGAATGTATAGTCCAGTGATCAGTCAGTCCATTGACGTCTTATCCTCTCCTACCAACCTACACAGCATCTTCTGACACCATATAAGCTCACCATCAGAGGAATAGCTTCCTAGTCATTTCAAGGTAGATTCTCTTATGCCCTGTATTGAAAGTCAGTGATGTCTTGAGCAATAGAGATTTAACATCTAGTGTTGGTGGGTGACCAAGAGAAATTCCAATAACCTGTGTGGTTTGGGTGCCTCTAGACCCTTTCTGACTAAGAACTTATAGGGAGAGGTCCTGGACCTGAAACTGAGATTTGTATTTAATAACTCATGACTCCTAAGAGCATCATTGTCCACTCATGCAGAATATTTCTGTTTTACTCCTCTTTTAAATTCCATTATATTTTATAATTAACTTAAAAACTTAAGGATTTCCAGGAGGCCTCTCTATATATCCTTAGTTTTGGTTAATGATGTCCCTTCTTCTCTCCCCAGTCTTCCATCTGAACCTTCAAGGCTCAGAATTCTTCCATCTCCTTTAATGTCACCTGTGTTCTAGAATCATTTCTAATTCAATATGTTTCTTGGGTTGGAAAATAGAAAATTATATATAAAATAAAAAGAGAAAGAAATGGAAAGTTGTGGTGAAAAGGTTCAAACATGAAGAGGTTAAAAGGTGAGAGAAAGAGGGGCTAGTGAAAGGGTTAACCAAAATGGAGGGTGAATGAGAAAATTACCATTTTAGGCACACCATTTCCTAGAGATGCTAGTAAGCCTGAGTAACCTTTGGAGCAGGTGGGGACTGCAGATAGAAAGGCACTGCTTATCTCTCCAAGCAGTCCTGTTTCCTTTCCAGACATGTTTTATTAGTTGTTTACTTGGAAGACTGAAGAACCATAGGACATATTAACTCTGGGTTGGTGAAGGCAATGACACCATATGAGTCACCCGGATGCCCCTCATACAGATGGGCCAAAGCAGGGTTGGAGAATGTTGACCAATGAAAAGAGTAATGAAAGAGAAAAATCTTATGAATTCCAAACTTAACGTCAAATTGTCCCACACTACCCTTTCCTCTGCTTCATCCTGCCCATGCTACTTGGAAACCCAAAGAGAGAATAGGACTATTGTGTGTTTGAGATAGCTGTGAGGTTGAATATACATCTAATAACATGCCAGGGCCACTTGCACAGTGGTTGCTTATTATGGTACTCTAATATCCCTTAAGGATTCTAAGTTGCCTAACTTGAGCCATAATTTTGAAGTTAAAATGTGATAAAATGGTATAACATATGAAACTACTGTAACATAATAAATAACTTGATATATATAATACACAAAATAAAATAAGCACATAATATGAAGGCATATAGCATTGAAATGATGTGAATCAAAATATAAAATAGTAATACATAAAATGAACTTGTAATCTACAACTGACTAGGCATTGTCAAGGAGAAATAACAAAAATTGTATTAACACATATTATATTACATATGGTTTACTTTTTAAACCTGAAAGTCAGTCACTTTCATGGCCAGTGTTATCCCAGTGTTATCTGTGAGGTGGTTGGAGAGGTCAGGATATTTGCTTGAAGCCACACAGGTAATAAGGGGCAAAGGCTTTAAGAAATAGTGAAATCCAGGTCCTCATGACAGATTACCATAGTTGTTAACATAAGTTATGAACCTAACATAGCCTAGCCTCCACACAGCTGCTCTTAACCAACAGACTGACCTATAAAGAACTTCATAAAGGTGAGGATTTATTGTGTCTTTCCTCACATCATTCTTCCATGTGATTTTACTCTCTGGAATGCATTTCTAAGAATTCAATTCCCATCTACTGAAAAACCCCTTCACGGCCATTTATTCAGTTGGCAATCACTCGCACAAACATCGGAAAACCAAGGCCTGAAGTCCTCAAGTGACATCAGCATAACAGGCTGGTCATCAAAGGTCTCTCTGACCATGCTGGCTGAAGAAGAGGCTCTCAACAGCTCAGGAAAGGCACAGCACCAGGTGAAAAATGAGTGTTGGCAATCGTCCCAAACTGGTGTGCCAAGGTGCTGGCCTCTTCCTGGGCAGAGAGGGAGGTTACAAGCTCCCCTCTGTTCCTAGTGCTCCTAGTTGCCAGAGTATACCTTGCCTGCTACCAAAACCATGTCTGGTGGAAGCAGGAGGTGGAAACGACTTCTGCAGAGCAAATTAGGCATCTGGAGAAATTGTTAATTCTGTGAGGCTGCTCCACAAAAAAAAAAAAAAAAAAGCACTTCAGTCTTCTGAACTGCTTAAGTGATCAAAGTCAACCACATTTGCATGCAACTGAAATCATCCTTCTCATTAACAGATTTCCAACCATTTTTGGGAGATATCTTATGGCTTCTTTCTTATAGTCTCCAAATGATGAATCACCCAGTGCCATTGTTACTGCTGTTCCCTGGCTCATTTCTGAGTGATGAAAACCACACTCACCAGCTTCAGGGCAATTAAACCCCTTGTTGAAGCTTAGTTATCACTCAGAACTCAGGCACTGTTATGGCATGGGTCTACTTTCATAGACAACAGTCAATCCCACTTTCTCTCCTCTTCCTTCGTCTCCTCTAGGCACAGACAGACAGACACACACACACACACACAAACTGCAGGCATGTACACATACACATATGGATACACAGAACCCCACATGAAACTCTGGGATCTATTTGAAGGTCTTACCATAAAACAATATACTTACCCATGATGTACCAAAGCCAAGATCAAAGACATAAGTGACAAAAATCTTGAAGTCACCTGATTCGTGACAGCATTCAAAAGCTTGGCGAGGGGGACATCATTAATATATGAGAAGATTCCTTGGTTTCTGGCAGGATCCTAGGCACAATCTTTCGATTAGCATGCTTTATAGCTTGGAGAAGCTGATTTCTCAGTTCTAAGTACCTTTTCTGGCTGAATCTTATTTTGTCAGATAAATTACAAAGGAATTTGTACAACTTTACCCAGACTCAGCCTTAACCAGAAGATTTATATGAAAACAGGGCCCTCCCTTATGTCTTCTTGGAGTTCTTCTGAGAGTTTTCTTCATTATGTCTTCCAAATGTTCTGCTTTACTAATGGAACATTAAATGGTGTTCTTTTGAGGAGATGTGGTCTGGAAGTTTCAGTTAAATCTTCTCAGAAGAATGATCTAGATTGTGACATTACATTAGGGACTGAGAGAAAATTACTCACCATGACATGATCTTCTTAATTTCTGCTTGCTGTGAGTCAAAATGCAATTAATGTAACTTGAACTATGCAGGATTAAACCCTCATTTAATGAACACACTTTGATGGTGTCTGTTCAAGTTTTATAATTTGCGACCTCTGGACAAAGTCGGGGATATCAATGGGGAATTTTCGCAGGACTCGTTACGTCATTGAGAAAATTTTACCACCTATGTGTGATATTCAGCAACGTGCACATTGAGCAAGCTGTGCTTAAGGATGGTTCTGATGTGTTGTTGCATGAAAGATACCATAAACATTTCCCAGCTGAGAGTACTTTGAGCTTCTTAATGCAACTTTTCTGTCACCATCAATCTGCTTTGAGGGAAAACCTAAAGGCTAACGCTTTAGTTGTTCTAAATTTGCAGCAGGTTGGTAGAAGACGCTATTTCCCTTGTGCTCTTTCTGGTTTAACTTGGAAATCAGACACAAAGGTAAATATACACACATGTCATCTCTAGAGGTGCCCATCATAGCCAGGATCTGTAATTCTGTGATTAGCCACCCTTCCACACACACATATTATGCTTTGAAATTGAGACATTACATCTAATGGCTTGTCTAATTTTCTGGTAACCTTCACCACAGGTAAAGCCGTTGTTATTCCTGGGAGACACAGAAAATGTCCACAGTGTAGGGAGCTTCTAATAATGAGAATATAATTATACCTACATTGAGTAAGTTTGTTATAAGTATAGAAATGTTTTTAAGCCATAAGAAAAATAGAATATTTTGCCAGTAGTAACCAAGCCAGAATCTTTTTTGTTTTTATTTTTTTTATTTTTTTTAAATTTTTTTATTTAATTTTTACTGGGAACCCCTCCAGAATCAAGTCTCTTGCAAACCCTAAAATGGCTCCCTTAGCTGAGATATAAACCTCCCTGCTCCCCCAACCATCCTTCCTCCCTCCCCCTCCCATTCCCCCAAACCTTCCCCAATCCTCCCCCTCTCCCCTCTCCCTGACCATCTTCCCTTACTTCCATCCCCCCACCCTCCATGCACCCGAGTTTGCCTGGCAATCTTGCCTAGTTCCACTATCCAGGAGGATAACTATATGATTTTCTTCAGGTTCACCTTCTTATTTAGCTTCTCCAGGATCACAAATTATAGACTCAAAGACCTTTAACTATGGCTAGAATCCACTTATGAGTGAGTACATACCATATTCCTCTTTTTGGGTCTGGGTTACCTCACTCAGTAAAGCCAATGCCAACCTGAGAATTTTCTAGAACATTGTTGTCTTTTCAACTCCAAGATATTTCAACTCAAGAGCCTTCAAGATCACAACTAGCCCAGGATGACCACCAGCCACAAAATGTAGGAAAGATTGGTAAGAAAAATAGTAGTCAACTTATATGTCCTTTTAGTAAAATCTAAATTAAGGGAAAATATATGATAAAAAAACCACAAAACTTTAAACTGAGGTAAGATTATTGTTCTCAGCTTTTCCTTGGCTTCAGCAGAACACTAGACCTCCTATGTTTCCTGGGGAAAAATGTGCAAGTATTTGCTTATATCATTTGTATAAGGGTATCTCCAGCCTTAATTTTGCACTAGCATTTATGTAATGCTAACTCACTCAGATACACGAACCCTTCTCTCCAGCTAGACAATCTGCTGCTGGAAATGAGGAACTCTGGAGACATTTCCTGTTATTGTTAGTGATTGGTTATAAAGAACTGTTGAGGCCTACATTGAACTGAAACGTACTTGGGTAAGGAGAAGAACATCTCCCCTTTTAAAGCAGGAATTTCTCTAAACAAAACAACTTCAGTTACTGAGTGACTTCAGGCATGTTACTTAATACCTCTGTTCCTCTATATTCTCACCCACCATATAGCCATTTCAGTGAGTTACTCTGAATCTTAAATGAGATAGACGGTATATGATGTTGATTTCCCAGCTGACACTAAGGAATCTGGCTTCTCCATCACATCTATGGATAACGTACTCTTACATCTCCATGGTAACAGCTCTTTGGGTGGTTATTCTCATCCACAGATTTGTGTCTGGGACAGCAGCAGCCCTGTGTTTTCTGGAGTAGCTTGACCTCGCCACTCTTTCCAGAGTCTGGTTTCTCTTCCCTACCTGTCTCACTTGGGGCACGCACCAGATGGCAGTGTCCCATCGAGGACAAAGATCTCCCTGGCCTTTCAGCTCACTGACCAACTAAGTGACCAGTTGCTTTGCCATCTCTCTGTGTGTTACAGGTCAATGGCATTAGCCTTGGGGCCTAGTTGATGTTCAATGTAAAAATAAACACTGGGAGGACCTCTGCGCACGTTCTATTTCCCTTCAGTGGCAAAGCGTTTCATTTGCAAGGTCAATTGGAAAAGGTACATATGTAACTGGGGTGGTAAACAAGCACTTCAAATAGGTTTCTGTCAATGTTTACATTTCTGCATGCTTTAGCAAGTACATAAGGGCCTTCCCAGTCACTCTGACACACACTGTCAGGCACAGAACCACAGGCCTAAGTGATGCAGGCTCATTACCTATCTGAAGTTGTTCCATAGAACAGACAATGCTAATAATAATAGAACATGATTCTGGCTATGCTCTTTATTATTGGTGACGTTGTTATTTCTTATTATGACTGTCCTGGAATTAATGTATTTGGTAGATTTTACGAGGTCCGCTCTCCTTCAGCGAAGTGCTCTAAAATCTCATGGTGGCCTAGATCCTTTCACGTAGAAGAGCAACAACCAGCCCATCGCATATACGGCTGTAGAGGCGTTTACCATGGCTGCCTTTCAACACAAAGGCATGGAACCTGGAGTTTTTCTTACCCTTATTAATTTCCCCGACTGACATAGCACTAGGCTGATGCCAGCTCCCGAAAAGTCTCCCCATGAATGAGGCACAGTTCTCACTCCAGAGGGTCGTAAGTTTAGCCAAAGGTTAATGATCAGCGAGAACCTGAGCTTCTGCTAGGCAAGTGTGCGACGAGTTCATGAGCATATGCATGAGTGTGTGCTTACCCACACATTCCATTCTTAGCTGCTGCTTTCCAAGGAGCTAGGCTAGTGAGCCGACAGCTGAGTCATTTACACAAGGGGGTTGTACATCGCCTGGTGCAGGGCTATGAGAGTTAAAATGAAAGAAAGTTTCTATGCATTGCTTCCTAAGTCACACGCCGTCCAGGATTGCCACGTTGGAAAAACAACTGAAGTAGATTTTCACTCCTTGATTCTTATTTACCCCTTTTTTTGCTGCATCTGTCCTGAGCTACCCGCAGCCCTTGACCAGGAGGAGTCATGTGCCCTCTGGTGACCTCTAAGGACTCCTTGGAATCTGATTTTCCTACAGATGGCTGCCAGTTTGGTCTTGGGAATCTGATCCCCACTTGGATATTTTGCAGGCTTCACGGTGGCATTTCAGGGTAGGCGCCATCCAGATCCCTCTTTCACTTGTGCCCCAATATGTACAAGGACACTGCCTTGGCATTTCAAAGTTCAGCTCTGCCCCTAGGGAGCCTTGCTGTCCCCAGCAGTACAGATGCCAACGCCAGTGCAAGAGCAATGAAGAAACAGCTTATTGGGTGGCCTGGCCAGTTGAGTCCCATTGGTGCCTATCAGAGCAGAGTATGGGCAACACATCCAAGTTTAGGCTCGGCTGGATAACTGTCTGAGGTTTAGTTAAAAGGGGTTCCCAAACCTGCTCATCTCCTTTCTCAAAGTATTTCAGGCTATGCTTCTGGATGAGACAGATGAAAAGAAACAGTCCTAGAAATGGTGGCTTCTCTACGGCATTGTGCTTTCGATGGGGATGTAGAGGTAGCCTTGTGATTGGCCCTTCCTAGAACTCACAGGAGCTGAGATGATGCCAGGAAATCTGCATTGTTTCCAGAAAGCATGCCATGCTTTTCTAAAGCAGCCTGGGGTGGACTATATGAAGTTTCTTCCTGTCTTGAAGCAGCAGTAGTAGCAGTCTACTATTTCCAGGAGGCAAAACCCAAGAGGAGCCTACAAGGTCACACGAGAAGACAGCAGCAGAGCCAAGTCAGACCTCAGTTCTCCTGGCACCTTGACCACTGCCTGTTCTCTGGGCTGAGCTGACTCAGACCCAGCCCAGTACATGCCTTGTGAGCTTCAAAGGGCAGGTGATAACTGCACTCTGTGTGCTGAAGGCAGATGGATGCTTCCAAGGCTTTTACAAGGCTCTGAAAATAACAGCCATTGTCAAGAAAGCTGTAAAAGGAGAAGCAGAAGGAAAAGAACCAGAAGTCAGGGATGGAAAGGATAATACAAAGTGCTAGAAATGTGGGGAGATAGCAAAGTGTGAGTCAGAGAGGCAGGCGTGGGAAGCTCCTTTGTTGACTCAGACCTATGTTCACTCAGCACTAGTCATGACACTGGAGAAACTAGCCAAGCAGATTTATTTGGAGAAAGAGGGCAGAAAGAAAAATCTGTATTGACTCCACAAGAAGGGAAGGGTTATATAGGAGATAGCCAGAGGAAAGGTCACATGCAAATAGCATCAACCTACACAGTAAACAGCTTATGTCACCCAATGCACCTACTTGGAAAGAATCTGTGTCTAAGTCACTCTCAAGATGATGTAAAATCAAAGAGACAAATCAAGGTACCTTTAAATAGACTTTTGCTGCTCTGCTCCCTGGAAAGAACAAAGTGACTCCTTGTGATGTGGAAACTTCTATGGTATTGAGGGAGGCTCTCAACATGTATTTAACTCATTTTCACGTTTGATAAAATGTGAAAAGTACAATATTCTTCTGTTCTTGTGTATGGGACACTAGACTCTGCTATCCCTTCCCAAACACGTTGGACTGAGGTGAGACAGATGAAAAAGATGACTATGGTCTTGATATTATGACAAGCCAGCTGTGCTGTTGTCGGTAGATGGTTTTCTACCTGGGCCTCAGTGTTTTCATCTGTAAAATGGAGCTGCCTACTGTCCCTAAGCTCATAATCACTTGAGAAGAGAGTGTCAGGTTATGCTATGAAGCCTAAACAGTCTCATCTTGCTGACAGAATGAGAAGTTATTGCAGTAGTCTTCCAGAAAGGCAATCTTCATCTGAGGTAAGGAAGAAAGTTTGCCAAAGGCAATGATAAGAAAAAAAATAAAAAAATCACATACTTTCTCTTCTACACTGCTGTCTTTCCTAAACAAAGGAAACAGGGCACGGGGGCCGTAGTTTTCCAGTCTTCAGGATTACAAACTGGATTCCAGCAAAAGGAATGCAATGAAGTCAGAGTTCATGGCCATCTCTTGGTTGGCTTTTAAATCCACATAATCATCCTGGATGTAGCTTTTAATCCCCTGAGTGGCCACAGTATACTACACTGTTGGTCTAATGCCAATCCTGAGAGCCCAGATCCATCTAAATTCAAGGAAGTGACTCACTTGCTTGGGAAGATTCTTTGATTCATCCCATTGCTAAGTCTCAGCCAGACTTCTGTAACAGTAAGTATAATACGGGTCCCTGACATGGACCAACCCAACCCCCATGCCCCAGAACTACAAGGTTACCTCTTAACCTCCATATTTATCTTTGACCATGTGTAAGGCAATGAGAAGTGTTGAGGATGAGGCCAGCCATATTGGAGTATTTGAATCACTGGGGTTCTGCCTGGAGAGCCTATTTATTTTGTCTGAAAGGCCACAGTGATTCTGTTCCAGTTTAAGGGAAAGCTCAAGCCTTTGAGTTGTATAATGCTGGGGAATGTTAGGTGAATATTTCATGGTTACCTATGCAAAATGGATTCCCCTTTCTGCTTTTATTTACCCATCAATTCACATAACAAGTATTTATCAAGCAACTACTATAATCCATGCACTATGTTAGAAACATGGAAACCAAAGATGAAAAAAAGCATAATTGAGGCTCCCAGGAACTAACAGTCCAACTCCGAGACAAGCATGTACAGAGGCATGTGGTAAAGTGTTCTGTGTATTGCCATAGAAGCATATTTAGTGCTTAAAGGATAATATATTCAGTAAGATCCAGGGAGAAAAGAAGAGCCTTCAGAAAAGCTTTTTAAGGTAGACCTTCCTTGCATGGCAGGATTTTCAGAAAGAAAATCAGGGCTGTTGAATAAAATCAGTACGGAGATAAATCCTAACTCTGCTAACACGAACCTATGTAATTGTGGCCTTGGTGTCACTATTCTGTACTTGATTGTGAGCAGAGGATGGAACTTGTATGTGGTCCACCAAAGGCACTGCGAATGTTGCATGAGGCCAATAGTGACCAAGTAATTGTCTCTTATATTTGTACTTAACTCAGTACTTTTCCAGACAGTTGCTCTGGCTTAAATCTTCCCAAGCAAGCCAGCTAAATCCTGGTATGCGGATGTTTCCATTATCTACTTAAGATGTGCCAAGAGCAGAGAACCTTGACTTAGAAGATTAGGAATGCGAGCTAGCACAAATAAGACTATCATGGTGACACCTAGACAGATGTGGTGCCTAGTGGACTTAAGGATCACCCGTATCCCCTTGAGGATGACGTCATTTGCAGCATGACAGACTGTTAGAATTTACTTCCTGCTCTTCTTCTGGAACAATGAGTGTGTCAGATAATCCTCGTAAAGAAGCCTGGACAAAAGGTAACTAAATATGACTTCTTTCACAATCTTTGGTTTTACAGACTTGTCAATGATATACCAAGTGTCTTCAGAGACAAGTCAAGTTATTTGTGTTTTCAGTTACACTCGAGAAGCTGAGACTGTTTCATGGACTTACCAGCGACTCAATATAAAATAGCACAGATGCCCATTGCCATGTCGGTTAAGATTCTGTGTTGCGGGCAGCCAAATCTGCCTCTGGTTCATTTATAAAATGTCAATTAAAAGGCAGGAGATATACCTCAGAAGGTCAAAGTACTTGATGCCCAAGTATGGGAGCTCAGTTTCAGATCCCTAGAATCCACATAAATCCAGGTGCAGCATTACATACCTGTGATTTTGAGAATCCCTGGACGCTCATAGACCTGCAAGCCTGCCATATTCAGTGACAAATAAGAGACCCTGTGTCAAGTTAGGAATTAAGGATTGACAGTCATTTTGTTCTATGACCTCTACACAAAAGCCACGACACTTTTGCCTGTAGTCACACACATGAACATGCACTTATAAGAGGAAAGAGAAGGGAAGGGAGATGTCTTTAAAGGGATCAAGTACTGTACAGTATCATTGGGCAGACCAGAGAACCAGGCTGTTAGTTTCACAGGAAATGAAGAAAAAAAAAAAACAAAGAAACTCACCCCCTCTTCCTCAGCTGAAGATTTGGGCACCATTCTCTAAATTTGTTGTTACCATTACTACAATATCTCCACCGTTTTCCTCCTATGTCACTGTACCCTTGCAGCCTTGAGTTGATAGAGCCCTTTCCAGTTGACTTCAAGGTAGCATAGCACAAGGTATGTGAGACAAGTCTGAGAAAATATTGCCTGGATTATAGGAAGTATTTACAGAGTTTGGAACTCTTATGCTAAGAGTGCGGAAAAGTTTTCTTCAGACCACAAAGCATTGACGCATCAACTAATATTCTTGCAAGTACTACTGTCATCACTGTTATTCCTTTGGGTCTGGTCCCTTTAAGGGCAAGCCATGCCCATTCCCAGCCACTTCTGACCTCCTGGTCGCCATCTTAACCCCTTCTCTTCTGTCCCCATCTCTTGGCGTGTGTACACGTGTCTCTCTCTGTCTCTATGTTTTTATGTCTCTATGTCTCTCTATCTCTGTCTCTTTGTCTTTCTGCCTCTTTTTTAAGTAATAAATGTTTAGCTTTATCTATAGTCTTATGTTTATTTACTCCGTCATCCGCCGCAGCAGCCCGCCTGACTTGCCCAGTCACATGGCGGGACCAGCCTGCCACCCTGGAGATCTTGCAGGGACCCACAGCTGTCCTTGTCGGACTAGCGGTTGCTCTGCGAGCCTACCGGGGAACATGCCATTAAACAACAACAATCACATCTAGTGACCCAATAAGCATTGACTCATGTGATAACAAGTGAAAAGCGTCATGCAGAAGGGGGATCAAGAATAAAGCAAGGAACCTCATCCCTCAATCAGCTTTTATTTGGAAACAGTGAGACATATAGTTCACATGAAAAAAAGTATTGTTCTTTTAAAGTCCTTGAAAGATGAAGATATTGATCAAGAAATTGGTGTTGCAAAGGGCTTCAGTTCACTATTTATTAAAAAAAAAGCTGAGCTTTGTAACACATAAAATTTAGTTAGGATGTTTTTCTCTAAGAGATGAGAAAACATGTTTTCAAATTTGAGCATCCATAGAATTGCCTGGAGAACTTGCTGAAACAAACTACTAAACCCCAAGAGCGACATTTCCTCGCAGTTCCCCAGATGGTCCTATGGGGAATAAAGACACAGTGGAAACCTCTGAGTTAAGGAGACCTCCAGTTCTGGGAAAAGGGGAAAATGTAGAGGCAGTCAGTGGGAAAGAATATTTATAAAGAAGGGATTTCAGGGAGAGAACAATCAGACACTTAGTACAAAAAAAAATGTAATTTAAATAAGAACTTGAGGAGGGTTCATGAACTGGTGAGGGAGAATTGTTTATATTTTGTCAATCATGTTTTAAATAAACGCTGATTGGCCAGGCAGGAAGTATAGGTAGGTCAATCAGACAGGAAGTAGAGGTGGGGCGATGAGAACAGCAGAATTCTAGAAAGGAGGAAGCCCATTCCTCACAGTCCTGCCCAGATCATGGAAGAAGCAGGATGTGACCTGCCCTGATGAGAAAGGCACAGAGTCATGTGGGTGACATAGATAAGAATAATGGGCTAAGATAAGATACAAGAGCTAATACAAAGCGTGAGCTAATGGGCCAATCAGTTTGTTACTAATGCAGACTCTTTGTTTGATTTTCTTTGGTACCTAACGACTGTGGGAACCAGGCAGGACAGAAACCCAAAAAAACAGGCCCTCATGCTACAATGAACTTAGTGATATAGACAGGGAAAATGTTAGACAACTTGAGGAATTTTATTCCAAATACCATGAAGAGACACACTGATTCTGATATACATTAAGAGCTGAGAATAAGAGAATTATTTTTTAAAAGATAATTTATTGGGGTATTATCAGAAAAAAGTTGACTTATTCACATGTGAATATGGTCTGAATTATATGTTGAAGGCAAATGAGAGGCATGATAAATGATGATGGGCAGAATGATATATGAACGTCTAAACAGAGATCACTGTCCTAGCTTCTAGTTTGCAATGGGAGTTTATGCCTGATACAGAGCCTCTCCAACTGTTTATTTTCCTGGCTGCAGAGAAGAGAGATTTGGGGAAATAATATAAGTTTGAGATTAGACAAATTATTGAATAAGAGATCACACAATGGATGAATGCAACAATATAAACCTAAAGAACTGAATGCAATGAAGCTAATAAGAAAAGTACACTTGATATCAATGTTATAGCAGAAAATACTATGACCTTGCTTCACAATGAAAAAAATATCAGCAACAACAACAAAAACTAGTTCATGGGAATGTCTATTTGATAAGTTGCATTCAATTTGGAGGTTAACGATAGATAATATATGGGGAGGCAACAGATATGCATATAGATGGATCCTAATTCAACGCAAACCTGTTAGTTTATTTACGTTATTAATATGATACCCTAGAGGACATAAACCAATTAAAAAGCCATTTCAATTATTAATTGGGTCCCCTAATTGAAGGGACATAATAAATTAATTAAAATGTCCTCAGCTCTATTCACTAAGGAACACAACTAAGTCAGGGGAAGGATTGGACAAATAGGTCTATATTAAACTTCTAAACTGAGCCCTATCCAACTGGTTGGAAAAGGTGATGAATCCACAGAAGGAAATGTTTGAGTAGGAAAAGCAGAAGAGAGTAGGTGGATTTTCTAGTTTGTTCTGTGGATATAGTGTAATGGTCATGTCATGTAAAGTGGTCAAACTTTAGTTTACTTAATTAGGATGTGAGACCATGAAGTCAGATACCTTGAAATGTTCCCCTCTAATGCAGATGATTAAGAATCACATTGACTAACAGATCCCAAGGATCAGTCCTAAATCTCCCAGCAATAATGAATCATGAGCTCACATTTTCTGACCAGATACCAAGTTTCCCCCGGTGCTCAGGATGTAAAGACAAGAAGATAAAATGACGGTCGACACCACAAGTTGCACCTGACCCAGACGGTTGGAAATAGGAGTTATACCTGTGGGAGTGTGCAGGGAGAGAACCAGAGCTTGCGTAGATGGCCTTGGCCTCATATCCCAGACCTCCAAATGCCTTAAGTTCTGTTTCCTAGAGTAGCAATGAGAATATGGATATTCTAGTGAATGTATTTGTGCAGACAGATGTGAATAAGACACCGCACATACAGTGGGCAGGAGGTTCTCAAGACAAGGGATGGCCCTCTTTCCCACATCCTTTACCCACAAATCTAGGGGTCATGATAGATCATGATCATGGAGAATATTATGAAGCTAAGGAAATGTTCTTTCTTGTACTGTGTACTAAACCAGTGCCTAGTTTAGGTTGGCACAGAACAGCAGATTTAGTAACCAGGTTCTGTTGGTTAAAAGAAGCTCCAATTGCACTGAAACTTAAGATTTTCAGTTTATGTTTTGTAAATACACACACATATATCATACCAAAGAGAATATATATGTACATAATTAACATGAAAATTAAAATACCTGTAAAAATATATGAGGTGACCACTTCTGTATCTAAGCTTGGGAAGCATCTTGAAGGCTCCCAGAACAGCCTTGAATTCCAAACATCCCATCACGCTTAGAAGCACCTGAAACTTCATGCTAATAATTTTATAAATATTGTCTGTATTTCTATCTTACATGTATATTCACACAATGAAAGGTATCTTCTAACTATTTCAAGACAAATTAGTCTATCCAGAGATGGGGGACCTGACTCTGTTAGT